>NW_010131481.1:0-32500 GCF_000699245.1 Pterocles gutturalis | reverse complement strand
TTAAAACTGCCGACACAGAAATGCACCATATGGCAAGAATGTATAGGAAAGGTGATTACAGAAAGCCCAGGTGATGCCGGTAAGAATATCTAGCCAGCAGAATGTGCTATATAATGTAAACATATCTTATTTTTTCAAAATTCCACTATTCTGATTATTTAAGTGTTAATTAGTTCAAAGGGTTAATGCAAATAGTTCAAAATGACTAAACATTGAAGAAATATTTTCTTTTTTGTTCCAATTATTCTGTATTATTAATTAAGCTGTTAAAACATGCAACAGTTACTATCTTTTTAATGTTCAATAATATGTAAACTCTTTAAAGAGATTTTTGTTCCACGTCTCTGCTTTAGATATTAATCAAGAAAATAATTACAGAGGAATTTAGTTAAAAAAAAAATCTACATGCATATAACTATGTACTGTACATGTACGTTCAACGAGGTCCAATTAGTTGGAAAGAATTTGCATTTCAGTTAGTATGAGCTAACAAGACTGTAGGGAGACAATGCAATTCTACTAGCAGGGCAAGAAAGAATGGTGTTTTTCTGTAAGCATTAATTCCCATAACTGATCATTTTAAAATGTTACTCATCTTTACAGTATTTGTTTTTCAAACATCTAGGAGTTCAGTATAAATGTTTATATTAACTGTACATGCAGCAGTGTCCCCAAGACTACTCCTAGGGAAAAAAAAAAAAAAAAGATAAAAGAATGAACATAGATTTATTATTTCTGTTGATTTAGTATTTACATTTCTATTTAATTATACTATCAATTGATTATATTCTGAAGGAGCGTTCCTTACATTTGGTGTTCACTCTCAGGATTCACTAAAGGTATTGGCAAAATATTCAGAAAATCTTTATGTCTTTTTATGCAAATGTTCCTATTTTTCAATAGTAACGATATATACACACGACATACATACACAGTTGGTGATCTCATCTCTGTATACAGTTTTCCTAAATCTCCGTACCCTCGACTGACTTACTGGATGGTACCTGCAATTCCCAGAGTTCATTTGCTGCAGATGTTAACAGTTTCTGTAATTTGTAATGACAGTAAACCGGCCTTTGCTCTTCCCTTATTCACTATTCATTTCTAGCCTTGGTTAAGTAGATAGCTGGGTTAAAGATCAGTGGTTTTTCATGTGACACATTCTGGTATTCATCTAATAGCTCGTCAGGACAAAACTGTCCCTGTTCTTGCCAAAATAATGAAAATGGTCCTCCACATCGCATGACAATCAGCCCTTGCTTGTGCTGAAACAATCAAGCTTATATAATTGAGTTGTTTTAAAGAAATTTTGTAACTAAGTATTCCATACTGCCTCCAAAAAAAGTATATATTTCACCAAAAAAAGAAAGAATTCTTCTATTTGTCATTATAATAATGTGTGAGCAGAGACTGCACAATCGTGCTTACACTTTATCCATAAATAACAACAAAGTTGTGAATTGTGTCCTATCAGGAATATCATCTCATATTTGAAAATTACACAAAGCAATCCTGATGGTCATATTCAGAGGTGGTGATTCTACTGTGGAAATGTCATTCTTTATCATCCCCTTCTCCCTAAGAATTATATAAGGGCCTCACTCTGCAACATCTGTTAGACTCTATGAAATGTTAACAGATGTCTAAAATGAAAAAAAATGGGGGGGGTAAAGGGGGGGACATTAATAGAGGAAACCTCCTCTGAACAGATAATCCACCCAAATTTCCATATCCTAAAGAAAAAAAAAATGGCAGCACTGTATTTTCTCTGAAACCTGTCATCCTTACTTTGTAAAACATTTTTGTGCAAGTTTTAATAGGTAACTTCTGACTTCTAACCGAAATGCATAGGACTGATTATGTCATCACGCAACAATGAGACTGAGTACTTTTCAGCCCCCTGAGTTCCACATGTCCTTGCTGAATACTTCTTCTCTATCTTATCAACAGTATTGTGCTTTCAGGGATCTGTTTTTCACTTTGATATATGTGCCTAATTCACACAGATTCTGGAAGTGTCCACATCTATACTTTATGCTTTTCCTTTTTTTTTTTTTTACGAAGAATTTTCAGGTCAGAAGTCCTCAGTATTCAGATCTTCAAACAATGGAAGCATGACAGAACTTTTCAACATCAGTAAAGTTTTCATTTATAATTAAAAATCATATTTTCAAACCCTAGCCCACTCTGAGTTGGTTATTTATCCTTTTTTTTTAGACATATATTTAATTTCTTTCCCATTACATATTAGGTGATGTGACAGGACCTTTATCCTCACTGAAAACTTTTTGAGTCTGAAAGTGTACATTCCTGTTATGCAAGCTTAAGTTCATAGCAAGCTGTCACAATGCAACTGATACTGATCACATCTTTGTCTAACTATGTATCAGCACCCCATACCACAAAACCCTTGCAAAGACTGCTGTGACACAACACTAGCAGAAAGGTGAAAACTGTGATCTATTACCTGCAGATAAAAACCTCATCAAGCAGAGATCATAAGGATTCTGGTCACTCAGCCACTGTGTGTTAACAAGTTACAGAAACAAAACGAAAGTCAAATACAGAAAAAGTCAGACAAGACAATGACATCCATATATGCTGTCCTTCAGTATTTAACATGATCGCAGTGAGAATGTTGACAGAGACACCCAGTTGCAGGTATAGGGGATGAACATGAACATAGATGATATTACACAAATTAGAGGAAAGTTCTTGTCAGCTGTAGGTGATGAATAACATACACTTTTGTTTCCTTGTTTTGCTTTTGTTGTGTTTTTTTTTCTTGTTTGTTATTTAAACAAGCCAATACTGGGAGTTCAGGTTACCTGAAACTCCTTTTTTACACGGGAAATCACATCTATGTTTCTTGACCTAGTTGGTAACGGAGATATGTCAAATATATTAATTTCCTTGCACAACAACAAAGAAGTATACAACTGAAGCAGAGACAATCAAAGAATTGTGATTACAGTGGATACACATGTAAGTGACAAAATGCAGGTGAACTGGAGGATGCAGAAGGTTATAAAAACAAGTAACTTAAAAAACCTTGTAAAAACACACAATCTAAAATTAAATTTTCTGAGTAATTACTTGCTCTTTAAAAGGTATTCTACAAATCAGCATGGCATTTAACTAGTAATAACCACTGCATATATGTGGATAATACACTAGATGAAACAAGTTCATGCTTTTCTCAGAAGAATTTTACATGCCTAGCAAAAAATTGGTGCAAACCCCTTAATTTGCAGACAGGTAAACAGGGCAGCTCATTCTGCACATGTGGCAGTTTCACATCCAGTCTTAATTTCATATTTGTGTTTGTGGCAGTGTCTTTTTTTGACACAAAATTATCTATTTATTACTTAATTGTTTACACAAAGGGGTAAAAGGTAACTATGTTAAGGTACGAGAATCTTGATTCAAAGCACAGTAGATACAACAAGCTCCAAGAGACTTTGATTTAACTGTGCATCTAATGAAATGTCTGTATGGCCCACCACGGAAATAATAGTGGGATTCAGACATTCTGTTTTGATTTACAAGGAATTAAAAAGGATGGAGGACACTTGAGGTGCCATATAATATAAGAAGATGCATAACACAAAAATAAATTTATTTCACTTTTAAAAGAAAACATTTCAAAACCAATTGTATTTGCTGAGACGTAAGTTCAGGATTCAACAGAAAGAGTAGCAAGCTCAGAGCAACTGTTAAAATAGCAAGGCAACAATCCAATTTATGTAAGTCATCAAGAAAGATAATTAAAACACGCTGATCTAAAAACCCCCACATTTACACGTTTACTTTCACAGATGACCACTGTGCTATTATACAGGTGCACTACTATATTACAGCATCTTTCAGCTGCTGCTTATCTGGGGTTAAGCAAGGTTCATACTTTTAATATACTATTAAACTCATCGAGTTTTGCTGTGTTTTTTTCTGAGAATCATCCTAAAACTGTGGAAATTGTCTGCTGGACACTAATTTAGTACAAGACTTTTACAAAGCAATTTATCGTCTGGTAGTTAATTTCATTATTCTCATGTTTTTAGTAAACTTTCTCCATAACAAGCAAGGTCTTTGGATAACACAACAGCCTGAAGGGTTTAAGTGCAGGCTAAGCTTATGATCTAATTATTCAATAATATGATCTATTGTGCCCCTTCCTAGTAACAATTATTTAGTGTCTAAAACATGTGTCTGTCATAATTAAATAACTAAACTGACCTAGAAATCCTGGTGTTTTATAGAACAGCTGAATTTCAGATGGCTGAAAAGATACTTCATGTACAAATGCAAGACTGAATTAAGAGCAGCTAAGCTTTTCTAATTACTGACTCATCCACGGTACAGAGAATTGCCTGAACTGCCCAGTGTCCTACTAGCTCTCTGGACAATTAGGAAAAGCTGCATTAGCAAGAACTCAGCAGTCTCCGTCTCACATCTCTCTAGAGGACCGGGGAAATGATGAGCTCCATCACCTGGCCAGCAGTCGCAGCAGCCACAAAGTCACCTCAGGGACTTGGACAAAGAGATTCATCTGCAGCCTTGGCAGCAACTAAAGTATGCCTTGCTAACAGACAGTCACACGACCACACACTGGCACAAAGTCCTTTCATTAAGAGCTTGTTGTCTAAGTGACCTGTCACAGAGTTTCATAAAGCAGCATTAATACTGTGGGCCAAAATGAGATTGATCTTTGAGCTTCGTGGTCTCCTGTTGACAACAGTGCATTATAAAACCAATACTAAATACTTTATAAACAGGTCTCCCTCCAGTGTATTAGAGGAACAGTGCATACTTCATGCCCTATAGTTACGTAGCCACATATCCATCAGACAATTAAATAATTTATAAGATACTCAGAAGTGCAATAAGACTCAATAAACTTTTAAATACTTACAAGCTACTATTTTGTTTGAAAACACAGCAAAAACATACATATATACCTGAGTACAGGGCATCAGTAAAATTCAATTTTTATAACATCTTTTCACCTGCAATATCCTTATTGCCCACAAACAAATCCAGCTCTCCACTCAGTTAAAAAAAAAAAAGGACACTTACTCATTTTAAAAATCTTTTCTAAATTCCCTACAATATTACTTTCATTACTTTATATATCAGCTTCCTCTGCTTGGCATCAGACTCTTTTTTTTTTTTGTCCTTTTGTACACTCTGGCCAACATGGCTGCAAGAACCTTCTCCTTTGCAATGCCTGCCATCTGGAACCACCCTGCTGCATTTCTATCGCTCATTCTCCATCTATTTTCAGCCTTCATCTGGAAACAATATGTCTCTGTTCTCATATCTGTGTCTCTTAACTTGTAGTAAAAAGGAAAAAGAACTTTTTAATTTTATTAACTCTGCTCAGTGTTTTGGACATAAAGTTTGTGTGAAAGATACTATTCAAAGACATTTTTTTATTAAATCACAAGATTGCGGGGACAGAGCTTACAATAAAAAATGATCTAAAAATACTTCCTATTCTGTTAAATTTAATATATAAGACACTAGTTTGGGTGATTTTTTAACAAGTGACTTAAGCATAAACTAAAAAAAAAATTCTTAGTATAAAGAGTAGAATTCATTCACACCTCCAGGAAAAAATTATGAGTTGGCCTCCTTTTCAAAAATTGTGGAAAACGTGTAGTTCTTAATGATGAATACATCTGAGAACGTTCAGCGCATTGGGAAGAAAATTAGGATATGTACTTCTCTTTTCTACCCCACAGAAATGTTGTTCTCTGTGTTGCTACCATAGTAGATGAAGAGACACAAAATGCATACAAACACTGAAAGTACGTTTCTATCGTATTTGCATACTGGTTATGCCAGCAATGTAGGAGACATAAAAAGGTTGAGTGCCTATAATATTAAGACACTATGGGGCAAATAAGCTTGGTTCATCTTCAAAACATCAAAATGCTGTTTATGAAGAGTCGGAAATTTTCATGTATAATACTGTCAGAATCTCTGTCAAAATGAAACTCTGAAGCAGAATTTTACACTATTATTATTATTATCTAAGCCTTGCTGATCTGGATGTCTGTAAACTCATTCTAACTCACTTTAAAAACTGAAATTTCTCTCGTTGGGAGTAACTCCCAAACCACCAGAGGCGTGGACCTTTGTATGGTATTGCGGACGCCATGGTTTCACAGACAAGCCACATTAATACAAGACAGCAAGCATCTGGAACCCACAGCTGTGTGTGCTCCAGCCCCAAAGCACCCACAAGTCTATGCCAATTCAAACCCCTATTCCCAACCCACAAATGAACCACATTGGTTTTCTTTAGGAGCCAGACCTGAAATTGAAGCTGTCGGGTTTTCTCCATTCACACAACTGAAGAGAGAATGCGAGTGTTGGGGGAAAAGGGACAAATGTTCTCTAAAGGAAAATCACAATGGACAATCCCAGCCTTGGTTTTGACATATGGCCTGCTTGGGACGAGTTGACCCACAGGGACCTTAGAAGTGCTATTTAAACACTGAAATGGATTTTGTCTTTACAGTAATTGCAACGGACTTACAAGGCTGGTACCAAAGTAGCACCTACAAGTCTATCTGTTATGGAAAGACCAAGGATTTGGGGGGTTGGAGGTGTTCAAGGATGGGAGAAAGGGGGAGTGGAGGGTGTTCCAGATAACAGTGTTGCTGCTTAAGCCCTGGACTCTTCTCTGCCCTTTGGCCTGCATGTAAACGGCACAAAAACAGTTTTCACCACCACTTTGCAAGAAAGTCCTGTGCTACACCTTCGATAGTGTTAGTGACTTTACTATATCTACAATGGAGAAGAATTAACACATCCTCCCCCTTAGAAAAATACCTTGCATCCTCTGCATCAGAATCTTTAGACCTTTCTGAAGCCAAATCAGGAAAGGCAGATACTTCTTCAGCGTGCACTTTTTAAGATCTCCCACTATGTACTAATGGGTCCTACAAGAAAAGGCTATGACTGTTATTCCTTTTCATCCTTGGGATGTGGCTGGTTCAGCCTTTTACAGGTCCGGTATACCAAACAGAAGCTTCGGCTATTGGACATAAACATTTTACCACCTGAGATTAAATTGCTTTTCTTATTACTTTTAATCCGAAAATTGAGTTTGCAAGTTTTTGTGGGGTACAAAAATGTCCATTCAAAAGCTTGCCAACTCTGCAGGAGAGCTTTTTCTTCTTTATGCAAAATACATCTTGGAAACATAGGCAAGGTTCAATCATAACAAGGAGTGAGAGACCCCAAAACAAGATGGTTACTTGGAAAATGTGAAGAAAGGCCACTAATATAAACTGATTTCTCCCAGAGTTGGCTGATGGGAAGTGAAGAAATCTATCCCTCAAAGAATATTCATCCTCATTAATGTATATGCTCTGACAGAGAAGGAAGACCCAGGGCAGCGAAATACGACAGCATGGTTGATGGTTGAGCATCAATGATACCCACCGAGCTTCCTCAGGATGACACCAGTTAGGCCCTTTCTCCCTCCCCTTCCCAACACCAGTCTCACTGTTTCAGTTGCCATTGATATTAGCAAAACCGAGCAGCAAAAAGAGTAACCCATCACAAGTATTAGTTTAGGTTTAATCAGCTGGTTTTATGCTAAAGACAGAACTTCAGAGACAGCCATTACAGCACAGGATAATTCTAGTATGATATCTACCAATTCTTCTTCATCCAGCTCACTTCCAGGATGCCTGTGAACATGTTAAAAGTCAATCATAACAAAAAACTCATTCTACCTTTGGAAAAGGAAGGAATTTTTTAGGTGGGTGATAACCTGGGAGAGTGTCAGGGATCTATGCCCCTGATGTCCAAAGCTGCTAAACAAAAAGCTTTAAGATTTTGTCTGCTGATGAGCTACTGAGTAACCATTTCTTAAAAGGTGATATGCAGCTCAACAAGTTTAAAATAGCACAAAAGTGTTCCACTCTCCACACTGATGTCAAATAGCAAGCTAAAGCAAAACCTGGTGAGAATCTACAAAGATTTTTAACCTCCTGAAAATATAATATTTTCTTGTCACTCTAAAGGTGTCTTAGAAGCGAAAACAATGGCACCTTAACTAAAAATGCAAGAAAGGAAGGTATGTCCTGTTTTGCTTAATAGATGAAATTTGTCTTGGGAGCACATTTGGATGGAGGGAGAAATTCTAACTTAAAAATACAAAAAAATTGCATTTTTTCTCTTTTGCCAGAAGACTGATCCTCTAGGATTGAGCCTTCTAAAGAAGAAAAATCTCACTGAGTTTTAAATCAAAGAGACTAAAAGAGTAAAGCAATGTAGAAATTTTAACAATGAAAACTTTTCCTATATTCTTACTCCCTTCTCACATACAAGATTAATACAAGAAGAATTGAGAAGAACTAAAAACCTGACAAGCCAAGCAAAATCAGGGCACAAGCAGTTTTATTTGCTTTGCAGGTCACTTTTCAAAAGGAAAACAGGATAAGCATCAATGTAAACACATGGAAGACTATATAGTGTCACACACTTGACTTAACAGAAGAGCTAACTGTACAAAAGTAATTGAGGTGAAAAGAACACCTAGAAAGCATCAAAGAAAACATTAGGTGCTTCCTGTCAAATAATGTAGGGTTCTTAACAAAAAACTAATATTTAAAAAAATTGTTTAAGAAATGAACCTTGAACTCTCAGGTTCTATATTGATGTGAATGCTTCTGCAATCACACTATAAAAATCATCCCATCCTTCTACAGGAAATGGGAATAAATTATTGTACTTTTCTCATTCAATGACTTACCACTATGTCTTATACTGGAATTTTTGTAGGTGTATTTACTTAAATTCAAGGATCACTTCCTCCAAGCTCAGAAGCGATACATCCCAACAAAGAGGGAGTCAGGCAAAAACACCAGGAGGCCTGCATGGATGAACAAGGAACTCCTGGGCTAATTCAAATACCAAAAGGCAGCCTACAGAGGGTGGAAGCAAGGACAGGTAGCCTGAGAGGAACACAGAGAAACTGTCCAAGAAGGCAGAGATCAGGTTAGGAAAGCTAAAGCCCTGATAGAACTACATCTGGCCAAGGACATCAAGGGTAACAAAAAGAACTTCCATAGGTATGTCAGTGATAAAAGGAGGACTAGGCAAAATGTGGGCCCCCTCCAGAAAGAAGCGGGAGACCTGTCCACCCAGGATATAGAGAAGGCTGAGGTACTTAATGACTTCTTTACTTCAGTCTTCACTGGCAAGAGCTCAAGCCACACTGCCCAAGTTGCAGAAGGCAAAGGCAACAACTGGGAGAGGGAAAGTCTGCCAGCTGTAGGAGAAGATCAGGTTTGAGACCATCTAAAGAGCCTGAAGGTGCACAGGACCTGATGAGATACACCCGTGGGTCGTGAGGGATCTGGCAGATGAAGTTGCCAAGCCACTATCCATCATATTTGAGAAGTCGTGGCACTGTGATGAAGTTCCCACTGACTGGAAAAGGGGAAACATAACCCCCATTTTTAAAAAGGGAAATAAGGAAGACACAGGGAACTACAGGGCAGTCAGTCTCACCTCTGTGCCTGGCAAGATCATGGAGCAGATCGTCCTGGAATATATGCTGAGGCACATGGAAAACAAGGAGGTGATTGGTGACAGCTAACAGGGCTTTGCTAAGGGCAAATTGTGCCTGACAAATTTGGTGTTCTTCTACAACGGGGTCGCAGTGCTGGTGGATAAGGGAAGGGCAACTAACATAATCTAGCTGGACTTGTGCAAAGCCTTTGACACTGCCCCACATGACATCCTTGTCTGTAAGTTGGAGAGAAATTGATTCAATGGATAGACCACTTGGTGGGTAAGGAACTGGCTGGATGATCACACTCAAAGAGTTGTGGTCAATAACTCAATGTCCAAGTAGAGATGGGTGACAAGTGGTGTTCCACAGGAGTCGGTACTGGGACCAGTGTTGTTTAACATCTTTGTTGGTGACATTGACAGCAGCATTGAGTGCACCCTCAGCAGGTTTGCCAATGACACCAATCTGTGTGGTGTGGTGGACACACTGGAGGGAAGGGATGCCGTACAGGGGGTATATGACAGGCTGGAGAGGTGGGCCAATCCAAATCTCATTAAATTCGATAAGGCCAAGTGCAAGGTCCTGCACAAGGGTCGAGGCAACGCCAAGCACAAATACAGGCTGGGTGGAGAATGGCTTGAGAGCAGCCCTGAGGAAAAGGACTTGGGGGCCTTGGTTGATGAGAAGCTCAACATGAGCCATCAATGTGCGTTTACAGCCCAGAGAGCCAACTGTATCCTGGGCTGCATCAAAAGAAGCATTAGCAGCAGGTCGAGGGAGGTGATTTTGTCCCTCTACTCTGGTCTCGTGAGACCCCACCTGGAGTACTGCATTCAGATGTGGGGCCCCCAGCATAAGATGGACATGGACCTGTTGGAGTGAGTCCAGAGGAGAGCCACGAAAATGGTCAGAGGGCTGGTGCACCTCCCCTATGAGGGCAGGCTAAGAGAGTTGGGGTTGTTCAGCCTGGAGAAGAGAAGGCTCCGGGAGACCTTAGAGCAGCCTTCCAGTACCTGAAGGGGGCCTACAGGAGAGACGGGGAAACACTCTTTATAGGGGATTGTAGTGACAGGACAAGGGGTAATGGATTTAAACTGGAAGAGGGTAGTTTTAGATTAGACATTAGGAAGAAATTTTTCACTGTGAGGGTGATGAGGCACTGGAACAGGTTGCTCAGAGAAGCTGAGGATGCGCCATACCTGGAGGGGTTCAAGGCCAGGCTGGATGAGGCTTTGAGCAACCTGGTCTAGTGGAGGTGTCCCTGCCCATGGCAGGGGGGCTGGAACTCAATGATCTTTAAGGTCCTTTCCAACCCTAACCATTCTATGATTCTAAACTGACTTTTAATTTATCTGTTTTTCTAACATATTCATGATTTCTGAGAGGGTAATTAAAATCCCTAGATACTCATTTAGAAATGTTATACGTCTCTCTTGAATCCTATCATGACAATTTGTTGTCATGAAGAGATCATATTCACAAAAATTTAAAAAGCAGTCCTTCAGTATCCTAACATGTTGCATTGAATTAATTTTATTTCTGATCTTTTGATAAACTAGAAAGCATCTCTGCTTATCTGGCAAGTTGGGATCCTATACTTGTGAACACACGCACAGCAGCAGATTTTCACAAGGTATGAAGCAACAGATGCTTTGTTTTTGACATCAGAACCAAACCCACAAAATGAATCTCTCTAAGAAGCTGAGATATTTTAAATTTTCACTAACTGATAATTTATCTCAGCATTATTTACACAAGAGCTGAGAGACAGCTTCATTGCAGTTAGCTGCATCCTACTTGTATTAAAACAAAGTCTAAGAGACTTAAAACCAAGCTCAGCTCATCTCCCTCCTCCAGCTGTGCTGGGTGCTGTACAAACAAAAGGAAGAGAGAGTTCCTGTCTACAAAGGTTTACAGCCTGAATAATCAAGAGAGACAAAAGATAGAAGAAAGGAAGTATCTCATTTTGATTTTTACTATTGGGAAACTGAAACATAGAGCTGGAATTTTAAAGAGTACTTCACACCCATAGCTCATGCCAGATTTTCAAAGAGCCAAGAATAGCAGGTATCAGACTACAAATTAAAAAGAGACTTACTGGCATGATCCTTCACCAGAGCTTTAAAGCGAAATAAATGCAGAGTTCGTAGTTAAGCTGCAAATGAACCAACAATACTGAAAAAAAATATTGTAAAAGTCTTACAAAATGTTGTAAAAATACTGTTGGTTTCTTCCTTCCCCCCCTCCCCCCCGCCCCCATCATACACACATTTTTCCATCACCTCAAATACTAATTTCACTCACTGTCTCTTATGACTCACTAAATTCAAGACATGCACTTTCTATCACAACACAGAGACAGCAATTAGAAGCACACTGAAACTGCTGTCAGGTTGTCTTCCTAATCCTTAACATGACTTGATCACTGCAGGTCAAGTGCATGATCTGATACTGATGCCTTGGAGGACACAGTCAATGGCTCTACAGTTTTGTTGCTCTTTGCTTCACACAAGAGCATCAAGATTCCCTAATCCTGCAGTAAGTGAAACATCCAAGACTGGCAAGTAAATAAAACAGGTGGAGGAAAAGCTTATATACAACACTAGGAACAGAAAGTTACAATTCATTCACAAAGCTGACCACTTCTGAAAACAATTTTGGAGTACATTTCATTAGAATTTGAAATGCACGTTTCTAGTGAATTTCAATATATATTTGATTTACAAATTCCAGTAAAAAGATGCCACAGCTGGCAGAATAAATTACTATAATAAATCATTATTAAATAACTGTAAATCTTTAGAATGGCATAATATCTAATAAAAAAATATGCATGCAAAAGTGAATATTTGCAGAGAAACATTCTTCATATAGTAGAAAACAAATTACAAAACTTACCATCCTGGTAGTACAGTATAATTCAATGAGTAAATGCTGGAATAAAATTCACATAAATAGTGCTTAATCTACTGCAATTTCATGTTAGCAGCTGCATCTGAACAAATTGCATGGTAAAGGGTGATGGTAAAAGTACCATATTTCAGGGATTTTTTATGTCAAACATTCACACTTCTGGTAGAAAACTCTGGCTCTTGCAATGCATCATCAGAGCAGAGCATTTACTTTCCAAATACCATGCAAACATTGCTAACTGTAACTCTGGATTTTAGAAACATCCCCTATGTTTCAGGGTGTTTGTTGGTTGGGTTTTTTTGTTTTAATTCCCAAAACATAGTACCAAAAAGCCCCAAATCTTTTAATTTCAACCTGTGTTCCCTCTGATGTGCAGAAAGATGGACATTTACAGTAATCCATTACTGCAGAAATCAGCTGAAGAGCTATTTGCTCGTTCCAAAACTTCCCATGCCTTATTTAGCTCTTACAAGACTTCATTTGTCAAAGTGCAGACACAGTGCTGATGTCGCATCCAGTGGCGCATTTCCACAGTCAAGATGAGCTGCAGCACCGCGACAGGCCCAGGAGTACCTCGCTGCAGAGTGTGATTGCTTCCACTGCCTCTTGGGATGGGTAAATTATTAACTGACACTTTCACAACTGAAGAACTGTCTAAGATAAACCCATTAAAACTGTTAGCCTACAGAACACTTCACACTCCTGGTTTGTTAAATCTTTGTCAAAGTCATCATTTGGCCAAGCTATTTAAATATACATACATGTCTATAGAAAATCTCTTTATGAAACTTTCAATTACGAAAGTTTCCCCTATATTTCCTTGTCTCATTTTCTTCAGCTGAATGAAGTGAACCTTGCAGCTAGAGGAAGGCTGCTAAGGACCGAATCATAAAATAGGAATGACAAAAGCTTATCAAAGATAGAAATATACTAAGCACTGTGATTCACCTGATTAACTGAACTTCAAAATTCGCTACAAAGACACGATAAGTGGGTAATGCAGGACAACTGCACCACAACCAACGAGTCAGTACAAATTTGAAACTGCCAGGCAGTGATGGTTGCTGGAAAATTTACCTGCTCAGACACAAAGATCTATTAAATATAAAAATATTTCCTGTGCCTATTTTTAAAAGTTTCTCAGATGAAGTGACAACCAGACTTTTGAAAAGCCAAAAAAGTCTGTCGATGCTACCTACACTTTTCTTATCTTTATGAATGCTAAAGAGAACCATGATATTACAATAAGATCTGAAGTAGCTGACTCTTAAAAAAAAGACAGACTACTGCAGATACTTCACTGTTATTTGTAGTGTGGCCCGGGTTTTACTTTAATTCAAGGAACCAGACAAAGAAGTAACACTTTGCGTGCTGATTTATAATATTACTAGTATAAAATTTATTTATCCCAATACATACCATACACCCTACTGCCCCAGTGTGTGGTAACACTAAAAAAAACCCAAAATATATAGGAATCAAAACTGTTTAACTAGCAAATTTCTGCTTCATTCACAGACAAAGTTGCCATGGGCACTCCCTCTTAGGTGAGCACAGAAGAAAAGCCACACTGTAACTCCAAATCCAACCACACTTGCCATGACACGATCATGAAACTGCACGCAACTGAAATGGTTTGTAGACAGTAAGAACGCGCCTGAACATTATGGGTATGCATGGAAGCAACAGAAAAAAATTTTAGTGAGCTATGTTTTCTAGTGGATTAAGAAACCAAGACATAAACAGTGCTGCACTCTAATCCAGACCAATTTAATAGCATATCATACAACCTCTTCACAGAGAAAAATACAGTGTCTCCTACAAGGGTTCTTTTTTGGGGAGCCAGATTTAATGCTCATGGGTACTGATTTGCTGTTCAGTTGACTTCTGTCACAGCTGTGAACGGTTAGAGTAATCAGAGCCTGACAGGTCCTAAATCAGGAAACCAAATTTAAAAGTCACTTCCAAGAATGTGTTTTTAAACTGTGTATAAAGTGGGAATTATGCATCAGCTACCTAACAGGGGTACAGAAATATTTACATTAAAAAATTACTTACATACAAATTACTTGTGCAAGTGACAAATATTACTTTGAGAATATTAAGAGTGTTTTAGCCTACAGGAAGCAGAATTGGTTTATCATACCAAATTAACAGAAATATTCAAAGTCATTACTCCAGTATCTGCCTAACCAATGTGTGTGTGAGTCTGTCTGTGCGTGTATGTGTATCTAAGTGTGTGTGTATAAATGTACCCACATAGCATCAATGACTATTTACACACAGACAGGCACACACACATACACATACACACACAGAGTCTCTCCTGTTAAAATTTATCTTTTCCAGCCAAAAGGGAGTGCCTTTTTTTTTATTAACTAGAATTCACCCTGAAGCTCAGAAGGAATTTTGAGGGGGCAGGACAATGGTTTGTACTCTTTGTTTTATCCACACTGTTCTATACTCTTTCTGATAATTTGAGATAAGTAACTAAATTACAGGCTTACAGGGATTCTGATGATCATGAAACCCACAAAAGCGTCGTCTAAAATACGACATTATACCCACAGATGCATTCCTAATGCCCATACCCACACAAATAGTGCAATATATGCCTCGTTTTAGCATAACATAATCTGATCCCAATCTCCTCCATGCACCTTATGCCCTAACAAAGGCATTCATCTACTTCTCTACCCTCCTTTCAGCTTTCTAGTTTGTACTCAGCTGCATAATCCATAGTGCCAAGACCATTTGATTCCAAACTTTCTAACCATGCTGCTTGTATGTGTCCCTACTGCCATATGATGTTCATGACACCCACTGCTACAGCATTATCCTCCAAAAGTTCCTCTGCCTGCAGTAGCAGCATTCAGAGATGCTGTTCCACTAACCTACGGACCAAAACATACAATGCATTTTGCCTGTTAATTCCTAATTGCTGATTTTCACCAATCATGAGTGTCACATCAAGATTTATTATAGGACTTACATTGCCACATGAAACATCAGGGAGAAAATACTAAACAATGTTTTTTGAACTTCTGCAATGAAGTATTCTCCTTTGCTTGAAAATCAGCTAGTACACAGCTTCGTGCAGTACAGACCACACACAGACATAATAACAAAATGGCAGATAATGACTCAAGTGCATGTCCATGAAAGCAACATTGGGGAAACTCCCAGATGTGAGTATTGCACTGTGACAAGTCACAGCAGGAAAGACCCTGAAAAAGTATTACCTCAGAGAAGTGATGTTCCAGTTTTAAGATGGCTGTATGCATTGGTGGAGAGTCTCCTCCACCTTTGAAATTTTCTGGTTTTGACTCCTGAGGCTTTCTTTCTATGTGCAATGAAGTAGCACAACTACCACCACTAACAGCCCAGGACATAAGGAGAGACAGTCTCTTTATTTAAGAAGAGACATAAAGAGAATTTGTCAGAAAAGGCTACGTCCTTCATCAGACCACCTGGCATGGAAGAAGTGGCCGTAATTTATGCATGAGAAGCATCAGGGCTTCTCAAGGGGTACAAATGGACACTCCTAACATGGCAAGCATCAGAAGCTTACAAAGATCAGGAACAGCCTAAGTGTGGAGGAAGGAGCTATGCAAGGAAGGTGAAAGTCACTAACATATGAGAACATATTTCTTTGAATGAAAACAAGCAACTATCTGCAGAAGACAAGACAAGAGTATTTGCTTCCATCTCCATGTGTACGACCTGCATGTTGCAGACAGTTTCATCGATGTCAGAAAGCAGGATTCCGAAGAAGGTTGCTCTGAACATCCAGAACTGGAAATGCACCATTGAGTAAAGCAGCTGGGAGAGCAATCATGGTAACTTAAAGATACGAAGCGAAGCATGGGACACAGTGCTGGTCTACTGTAAGTAAAACTAACATGCTGAGAAAAAAATGCTGTGTACTATCTCAGCAACCACAGAGCTGGCTGCACAGCAAATCAAGAAGTAACTTCCTGATAGATTTGTATTTGTACATATCATGCTTTAAAGTCGTCTACTCTGAAAATGCAAGGGTCTTCTTTGGAAGACATGTGACAGAGAGTGACAAGAAAAAGTAAAAAAAAGCCTAACATGGAACAATTTTTTTTTAGTATTTATGTGAGTTACAGAGTATGTGATTTGCATTAAAATACAGCTCAATGTTGCTCGCTAATAAAAGTTAAAACTCACTCTCTTCCCACCCACACAAAGTAATTCTGTTTAGAGACCTTCATTTCTTTTGGCCTTAGCCCATATGAGGGGTGTGTGATCCAGTCAGTGCCAGTAATTGCTTCCATACAATACAAACGTTTGAAAACATTTTGCATATTTGTTATGATTATGTATGACATTTATATTGTATTTAAAACTCCAATGGGCTTACAGATTTTATTTTTGCCTATAGGAAACAAAGACACAGCACAGAATGTTCCTCTAATATATCTAAGAGAACTAAATCGATTTTATTTTCAGTTAATACCCTATGAACTCTTAGCCTCTCAACATTTGTTTTTTCCATTGAAAACAAAACTATGTACGTTGATGGTAAAGCTATGGGAGCTATGTACACAAGTTTGATTGCATATACATTCACATAGCACATGAAACTGGACAGTTAGGCAAATAGTTGTGCTTTTGCAATTACTATACATATGTTAGCTGCTGGCAGAAAAAATGACCCCTATTCTGAAAAAAACATCTGCAAAAGCCTTATCCCCACAGATACACACAGCTAGTTAATCCCTTAATTCTACAGGTGTAAGATTATTCAGATATAGTTTTCTAGAATTAAGGCTTTTGTGAGGGAATTTTAACACATTAGAACATCTTTTATGGGCGCAATGCTAGATGTCTCAAATCACTAATCAAATCCTCCATACACCTAATGATACATTATTTTACTTGAAACACACTTCTCTTTTTTTTTACAACAGTCAGTTTTAATCTATGACCAAACAATTGTATGCTGAGTAGTCTATTGTCTAAATAATAAAGTCTCCATTTTCCTTCAACTGAAATAATAGGAAATTAAGTACACGCATCATGCGGCAGTCTTTTCATGAGATTCCCAAACTTCTTCTGTAGTACAGATTTAGTTAAGTAAATTGGCAATGCTCCATTTAGCTGCAGATTCAGCTTTTTCACCCTGCACCCTCCACTGCATGGTTGTCATTCCCTCCTTTCCTGTCTGCCTTGGAGATGCCACCACTGGTGCCTCAAAGGCCAGCTGCAGGAATACAATGAAAAAACACCACATCTAAAGTGACACAGATCTGGCACCACAGGTGAAGACCCCTGGACTATAATACCTAGCAGTGCTATCCCTAAGTGGTTGACAATCACAACCAAACAACCCACCTTCTCGTTTGAGAAACCAAACAGTATTGAATACATGAAGCCAACATTCGTCAAGCTTGCACTATTTAAGCGCTTACCAGGAGACAGATGATGAACAGTAGCAATGGAATGAACCTTTCATGTTGTTCCAGCACAGTGAGAAACTGATTTTTCCACTACTTTCCAGGTGACACTAGGAAAAGAGATGCCAGAAAGGTCATGGAAACAAACGGTTTCCTACAACTGTGGGGCAATCACAGATACAGTTCTATAGCAACAAAGAAGTTCCTTTTAAGGAGACAATCTCAGATTGCTCATTCCCTGATCTCCCCTCTCTCTCCTTATCTTGTTCCACTCTTCTGTCACTGTTTGCTACTCATTCTCTTTAAGTGAAGAAGTCTCAAGTCCTGACCACTAAGCCCCAAGTCCTCCTGACTGCTCGGCTTTGGTTTTTCAATGCTAATACTTAGGCATAACCTGCTGCCTGCTCTGACAAAAGGAGCTGACATGGGTGATGGCAAATCACCACTCTGTTAAAATCACCATGATTCCTGCTCCCCCTACCCCTGCCAAATAATAATTATTTTTGTCATCCATACATACCAACATAACCCCAAAGCTGTCATGGCTGCACATATGTTGTCCCTCTTTTAACTTCCAAAGTTTCACCAACCACTCTGTTCAAACAGAACAAAACACGTGCTTTTGTTATTAAACATTGTTGCTGTTCAGATTCTCCTGTTTCTTAAATTTAGACTAACACATAAAAGACAACTCTCGGTTTACTAAGGTTCACTCAGTCCTACTCTAATTTTGTAAACATTTGTGCTCTGCTCCACAGCTCATGTATTTATTGCAGCTATGTCATACACTCTTCTGTCACTATGGGACTTCATTTCAAATATTACAAAAAACTATTTTGGCCTTAAAAACAACCCTCTGCAAAGGTTAAGGGCTTCCTCATATATAAATATATTACTACATAATGCAGAGTTATTAAAAGAGATTCTGAAGTTAAATTACCATAAAGAAACTCCACTTACATTAAACTGAACAATAAGTATCGCATTGCTTACATTTCAAAGAACTGTCACCTTTTATAGCGAGGTTTCATTGAGCTTATAGCTCTGTCATTCCACTCAATGGGGTTCAACCATGCTAATTCTCAGGGAACACATGTATTATCGCCTAACAGATGGTTGTGAAATGTGGCTTTCCAAATGAATTATCACTTCCCTTTCTTCTTTGCTCTAGACAGAGTCAGAAGGGGAAAAAAAAAAAAAGTTGCCGACTCCCAATGGAGGAGATGATTCCTTGACTCCCACTCTTAACAGCAACTGCTCCCAGCAGGGAGTCAAAAGAACCTATTTATCCTACTTACGTTCCCTTTTTACCAGAAGTATATGTATTTCAAGATAAATCCATACATTTAAGAGTCACAAATATCGCCCTTAAGTGCTTCAGATTATGACTGGCATGAGCTATCTCCTGGGCTGCAGAAGGACAGTGCTTTTAATGTATGTGCTAGCTCACGGTGCATAGTTTCAAGCTAGTAGGAAACTTCTCTGTAAAACACATTCCTGTTGAACAAAATGTGTCAGCAGACAATGGCAGAGAGGAAAACAGAGTCCTCCTGACAAGTACTGAAAGTGAATATCTGAAAAACATTACAAATGTTATCATCTCATCCACATGGTCAACTGCTAAACCTAAGTGACCGTTACGGCTGCCAAAGGCAAGCAATGGTTTTGGTGTTTTTCTTCATTCAAGTGGTAAAGCCAATGTTAATTACAGACGAAGTTCTAAGGTTCCAGTCACACCTATATAGATAAAAATTATTGTTTCTACTGTCTAGTGGGTAATTTCCTTATATGACCAATAACAGTGTTTAAACCATCATTATTTGTCTGCAGAACTTCAAAGACTTTCACCTCAGGGGAAAAAAAATAAGAAACAAAGCACAAACCGGTGGAAAACACAGAAGAGATATTCATAGTTGAAGGGGCCCAGATTTTCATTTCAACATATTTAATGACTGCTGAGCAACAAAATCTCAGTAAACCAAAATGAGAATACACCCAGAAGTATCCTAATTCCTTGGCTCAAAAGGGGATATTCTTAACTAATTCCTTGCTGTGTCTTATTACAGTTAGAAAGACATGTAAACAATTTTACATTTCACCCTCTGTAGCAAATTTCTTGGGTTTAATATTTTCTACCAGAACTTTAATGTTCTTTTAATGTAGAGCTTTTTCTTGAGCAATATATCATATTTAACTCTGTAACTATCAATCAATATTCCTTTTAATTGAGGTTAATTTCTTTCAACTTTTCATAAACTTCCCCTTGGAGCACTGAGGGTTCTTGCACCTGCTGAAGGGCTTAAGTTTATTTCACAAACCAGAAGTCTTCTCTCACTCACAGACAGGACCATTCATAGGTTTTGTAAGACATTACAAAAACATGATCAAAAAGACGGGGGCTTTAAAGCCATGTCTGACACCACAGCAAAGAGAAGAGGAGGGAGAGAAGGGGAAGACCATGATGAAAAAAGACATAGCATTTACAGTTATGCTATAACAGTACTAGGGTAGGGTTAGGGTACTAGTCCACACTGTCAAGCAAATAATTTGTTAAAGGAGTAACTACTTAGTTGGTTGTTCCAATAGTAAATTACTAACCCATTCTCACTGGCACTCTTTATGCACACATTTTCAGAATGTCTTGACTACCAGTAGCAATATTAAGGATTGGAAGGAAACGAAAGTGTTGGGAATAGAAAATGTGAAAAGATGTGGAAAAATGCCAATACACAGAATTCTTGAATAGTTCATTAAAAGTTTGCTTCCAGCCTAGATAGCTAAAACTCTGGACTCTCTAAATCAGGCTGCAAGGCAGCATATGAAAAGCAGACATTCACATTGATGTTCTTCTGATGTTTGTTGTAATACAGCAGCGCCTAAATCAAGCATCCTAAATCAAAGATGTGAGTACTACTGTACTAGTCACTGCATGAACACTACATGTTATCAAAGCCCTCACAACTTAGGACCAGATGGAAAACAACAGGGAAAAAGGGGAAGGGAAGTGCAGGGAGGGGAAAGAGGAGAGTGTGAAGCATAAGAGAAAGGAGGTAAGGGGAAGAGATGAATTGTGAAGGGCAAGTAGGGTGAGAGAAAGTGGGATGGAGAAAAAGAAGAGTAACAGCAACTAGCAGTATACTGCAGGGGCCAGTACTGTGTCTGATCCTGTTTTATGTCTTCATTAATCACCTGGATGATGGGGCAGAGGGTACCCTCAGGAAGTTTGCAGATGACACAAAACTGGAAGAAGCAGCTGATACACCAGAAGGTTGTGGTGCCATTCAGTACAAACTGAACAGGCTGGAGAAATGGGTTGACAGGAAGCTCAGCAAGGGCAAGTACAAAGTCCTGCACTTAGGGAGGAACTACATGGAACATTGTATGCTGGGGAACAACTAGCTGGGAAGCAGCTTTGCAGGAGGAAGCAGCTTTGCAGGAAAGGACCTGGAGGTCCTGGTGGACATCAGTTTGACTATCAGCCAGCAACATGCCCTCGTAGCAAAGAAGGATAATGGTATCTTGCGCCGCATTAGACAAAGCACTGCCAGCAGGTTGAGGGAGGTGATCCTTCCCCTCAGCACTGGTGAGGCCACACCGGAAGTCCTGTGGCGAAGTCTGGGCTCCACTGTACAAGAAAGAAATGGACATAGTGGAGCAAGTCCGTGATGGGCTACTAAGATGATGGAGAATCACTCCTATGAGGAAAGGCTGAAAGAACCGTAACTGTTCAGCCTGGAGTAGAGAAGGCTCAGGGGGGATCTCGTCAATGTGTATAAATATCCAATGGGAAGGTGCAAACAAGACAAAGCTAGACTCTTTCTACTAGTGCCCAGTGACAGGGCAAGAGGCAATGGGCACAGACTGAAAAACAGGAGGTCCCTCTGCGCATCAGGAAACACGTTTCCCTGTAAGGGTAACCAAGCACCAGCACAGGTTGCCCAGGGAGGTTGTGGAGTCTCCATCCCTGAAGATATTCCAAAACCATCTGGACCTGGTCATGGCTCTAGGTGACCCTGCTTGACCAGGAGGCATTGGACCAGATGACTCCAGAGGTTCCTTCCAACCTCAAACAGCCTGCGATTTTGCAACTCTGTGAAGAGAAGAGGAGAAAAAGAGAGGAGGAGGAGAGAGAAGGGCAGGAGGAAAGGGCGGAAGAGGAGGGGGAAATGGAGGGAAGGGAAGGAAGATATGAAAGAAGACAGAAAAGGAGGGAGAACAGAGAAGGAGAAGGGAGTAATGAGAGGAAAGGGAAGCTACTTGCAAAATCATCACCAGTTATTACTTGCCAGCTTCTCTGTCATTATCAGTTGTCAATTCCACTTAGTAAGCACAGCAGAGGTGAATTTTATACAAGGATTAAAAGCCTGCACAGCTGCCTTTCCTGGATATTGAAAAAAACTGTCTAAAATGACAGTAATAAACAAATTAAAATATCATGGTTGCCATCTCAGGAGCAAACAACCCTCTGCCTTCCAGTTACTTGTCCAAAAGCAACAACTACATGACAGAAGACCGGCATAAGTTGAGACTTCAAAAGACTGCCAGCATGCTGCAAAAGAAAGGGACACACTTTAAGCGATCTGCCAGGCTGTCAGCTCTCCCTGAAAGGTGTTAGGCCAGGTGATTGGAACAGACCAATACAGGTGACATTGTAGTAGTGGGTGTGAATGACTTGTAGATTTGAGTAACATAATTTTGGGGCAAGAAACACACCTTGTTTAAAAAAGAATACTTAAGGCACTTGTAGCTCAGAATACAGCACTTACCAGTTTACTAGCCCAGGCTGCTGACTGTACCTCAACATAATGCCTCCCTCACATTTTCTCAAAGGAATATTGGACTAAATTTAATGTTAAGGCTCAGGCACTCTAAGCACCTGTTTTAGAATTCCCCAGCTTTCTTCACGAAGCACCCATTACTATACACAGTCAATGCCTGGTGGAAAATAAGTGTGCATCCTCAAGAGAAAACCCTTGACGCCTGTCTCAAAAACGTGGAACCAAAAGAGACCAGGCTTGCCTGAGCTTCACTACCCCAACTACAATATGCAATGCTGACTTCTTAGACACTGCCTTCTTCATACAACAAGAGACCAAAGAAAACCACACAGTTCTGTTGGGGGTGAGGAGAAGAAAAAAAAGTGCCTACGCCCTTCCAACTGGGAGATGCAGTGCTACAAGTGTGTTCGTACACAAACAGTAATTCTGACGGCATTCAGTTTCCATTGCAATGATGTAAGAATATAGCTTGCTAGAACGAGGAGTCATGGGAACAACTTGTTAACTGAGATGACAGCAAACACCTGGTGAAAGATAATACAGTGGTACTACCACTACTGTTGGGGAACAAGCTCTGGAGGCATGAGGGGACTACTTCAATTTTCATCTGTCACAGTTATTCTTCAAGAGATACCAACGTTCTGGCCCAGTGCAGCTAAGAGGATACAAAACATGTCCCATAGTTGGTGTGTCCTACTTTTTTCTTTCCTGTAGCACTGCACAATGAAGAATGTGCAAAAAACTCAAACAATGTCATAATGTTACAGAATCCTAACTTACGGGGTAGGCAGAATCATGGTAGGCTTTGTGCAACTCAATCTAGAGGAGGGTGTCCCTGGCCATGGCAGGGGGGTTGGAACTTGGTGATCTTTAAGGTCCATTCCAACCCAAACCATTCTATGGCTCTATGATTCTGTAATCCTAACTTACATAGACCACCCAGCCAGGGAGGAGCTAACAGGCAGAGGCAGCCACCTTTTCTGCTATGAACTGGGTGGAGTTTGAGCCTGTGGTCTTTGGAATGTCAAACACTGTCATTTGTGCCACTCCTTATGTTTGAGAATCACCAATGAATATTAAATGAGGCAAAATAAGAAGAAAGAGAAAGCCACTTATATATATAAGTAGATAGGGGAAAGCGGGAAGAGAAATAGTAGCATGAGTAAGAGGCTCACTGCCTGTAACACCACCACTACAGCAAGCCATTTTTAGGCCCTCCACAAACTAAACCAATACTAGTGCAAGTATTACTGCTTGTGCAAATGCAGATTAATTTCTACATCCATTAACTCCATGTAAGAAATGCACAATTTAACATGTAACAATACTTCAGAAAAAAAATCCATAATGTATTCAGCAAAATAGGTTTGCTTTTTGTTATTTAATGAACTTTTTTATGTGCAGAAGGCAGTCACAGGCCAAATTTGGCTTGATCAAGCTATGCTTCATGAACAGTGAAAAAAATAGTGACAGATTTTTGAAGCCCCCATAATATGAATTCCGTCAACCCTGTTTTCAATACAGAGTCACAAAAGTAATTACAATTTTCTTACCTTGAGATAAAACAATTATTTGCAATCACAAATGGATGATTTCTCAAGTTCTGCCAAAAAGTATTTTAAAATTTTTTTATGATCAGTACAGTTTAGCTACTTGTAAATTAATGTATAAGCTTGTGGGGGGAGGTGGAAAAAACAAAAAACAAAAAATACCAAAACCCAAATTTAAAAGCAATATAAAGCCCCTCCAAAAGAATAATAATCAGACCACTAAAAAGCAAACAAGCAGGACAGTAAAGCTTAGGATGTTTTCTGCAGCATTAAATAAAAAGTTAAAACTGCGTATCTGTGCTAGGCAAGAAAAAATGAAAAGAACCCCTGAAGCATTACCCATCAAGCATAAGTGAATAATGAAATAACGAATATGTCTATACCCTTGGTCCTTAATCTTACAGCAAATTATAGTATTCAAATATAGTATTTTACGCATGCAGTCTGATAACACTTTCTATCTTTCCTGGAGATTTTGTGAACGACATGATATGAAACACAATGTATTTAATGAAAGGTTTTTTTTTTACAGGTTATTTTCTTTCTTTTCTCTGGAACCCATACGAAGGATATACAGCAGGGACCAGGGGCGTATATAAAAATAAACTACCAAGCAGCATCAGAGCCGATACCCCATTCCTACAGGGGCAAGTGAATTATTAGATCTGTGTCATGAATTTTTTTTTTTTTAATATGCCATTGTTCCCACTTGAGCACATTAAATTTTCCATATCCACTTTTAAGCCAATATTACCTTTTTTCCCCCCATGGTCATAATGTTCAAAGTATACATTAAGCCAATCCAACAGCTTAAGTCACACACCAGTTACATGTAAAGTAGGATAAACTATAACCTTTCGATTTTCCTCTCTATGAACTTATACTTCTGTGCCTAAAGAAAACAGAGAAGCAAAACAAACCAAGGTACCTCATGGGGAAAAAAATTACTAATATTAATTTCATATTTGGTCATGAACAACATTTTATCTGACTTTGTATATTAATGAAAGTGTATTACAACTGTACATATATATTTATTTTTATGTTATAACCATTTTAACATACATAAGCCTTCAAATCAAAGGTGAAAGCATTTTTGGTTTTGAAGATGTGATTGCCAATTATTTTTGCACTAGTGCACATAAACAGGAAGGATAGATTCTTAGGTATGAGTTATATATTCCTGTACAAAATAATTGTATATTCTATGAAGACTGATTCTTTTTCTAGAGAAATATACAACAACACAAGGGAAATCTTGTACCAGCAGCATAACTGAAGTGGCAAGACACAATATTAGAAAAACAGAGCTACTTTCATTACTGTGATGCTGTGTGTCAGAATGTCTCTCCTTAATGAACCTGTTTGCAATAAGACTCCGGGTGCAAAGAGGCTATTTAGAGAGCCTATTGTGTCTATAGTGAGTCCTTCAAATATCTTCCCACCATTAGACATGCCACATTGACCAATTCTGTCCTGATTGCTGTTCTTTTTAGTATCAAGGGACATTCTTGCCCAGACAGACTGATGGATCAGAAACTGCACTTCATAAAATGTTTACACTATACACACATTCACACAGTGATACAAGCAACAGAGTCCCAGATCACACAGCATGTTGAATGTGCCAGTGTCATCTCAAGGCTTACGACTTTCCAATATCTACAAAAGGATGTGGGTTAAACTTTGCTTCTGCTGCCTGCTTGTTATTCTAACAAAAGCCACGCTTTTTCCACCCCTTCAGAGTGTAACCAAGACCATGGCTCACATGGGAACATTTCAGGCAAATGTTGCCTATGTCACAAAGCCTTTTTACTCTGTTGAGACCATCTCTTAATTGCTGACAGTAGAAAAGGACCACACATGTCATGCCATCAAAGAGCAAAAAACTTTACTCTGAATAAACAAAACAAAAACAAGTCTTCCTGAAAGATTATGAATTGCCACTCTCAGTGACAGCAGCAAAGAGCAAGGGACTTTCCTCAACAGTAATTACACAAATACTTTGTACGGCCCTGTAAATTAGTCCCTTTATAAGAAATTTTGTGAGGGTAGTTTGATGCAGTCTCACAGTTTCTATCCATCTAGGCAGTGGTTTACTTATTAGCCACTAATTAATGTCCTTTATTCTCACCTTTCATGAACTTCATGTCAAACAGGCTATCCACAAGAAGCTTTTTTACATTTTAACTTTTTTGTGGTCTTACTCTTTTATTCTCCTAAGAATAATTTACTTGCCACCTCCAGATGAAGGCCCCAAACCCCATGCACAAGTGACAGAAAGCAGATGATATATAAAAGACCTGGCTATTAGTTTACTAATACAGATCAAAAACTATGCACTTTATGCTTGACTAAGTACACGATACATCTGTGTTACCCTTTGAGCACAGAAAGAGTGAGCGGGAGCCCATGAGGGAGAACAATATTTTCTTAAAAAATGCTAATAGTAAAGCTAAAACATACAGAAAGTGATAGAGAAAGCTCTCCTCCAAGTCAGAAGTGGGAGACTGTATATGCTTTCAGAGGAAGTGGCAGACACCTAGAAATCTCAAGGAAGAAACCCTAGTGTTTCTAGGTTTTGCTCAAAGAACAAAGGGAACTCTTCTTGCCAAGGGCTACCTGTATAGACAGCTGAGGGACAGGAAGGAGGGGGGAAAAAAAGCCTTATCCACCCTATTTTGTAGCTAGGAAACTGAGTCACAAGGCTTAAAACACACATCAAGAAAGTGCACTGCACAAATTAGGAGGCTACTTAATATCATTTTCTTGTGAGTAATACAGAAGTGTGATATTTATCACTACTTACTGTTGATAGCTTACGAAAAACAGTATTATGTGTAAGGTGACTGAAAAATACAGCAGGTAGAAGTAGAGCTGTTCTAAAAGCACTACCCCAAAGTGTGATTACATTCTCCTCACCTGAGTCACAAAATTGATTTATAAAAAAGGTTTATGAAATTGAAAAAGAATAATATTTTGGACTGAATTCTTTCCTCAAATACACTCAAGTCCCTCTGAAATGTGAATACTGTCCGACAGGCAAATTTGGCCAACAGACACATTACATTACATATACTATAGGCATGGGAAAAATATTTTCAGAATTAGCAAACAACCCATTTTGTTTAACCAACAAAATTTTCTACATGCATTATCCATCTTCTACGGATTGTAATGACATCTTTCTAGGCTTTCTGTCTGTATTTTCCATGTACAAGCATGTCCTTCCAATGTTGTACCATCTTCACATCAAGAATACATGCCCTTCACTCATTCATCAACTATAATGCTCACATGGGAAGCAGGCATATCTCACAGATTAACTCTTATAGGTTGCATTTATAGATAAAAACATCCAGAGTGACATACTTGGCCAGGTTATCACAAAAGAGACAAGGTGCACTCTTACACAGCTTTTCAGTTTGGCAACTCCAGACAGACTTCCATTTTCATCATGCACACTGGGCATATTAAGATTGCAAAGCCAGTCTCCCTAGGTTGAAGTCCTTTAACTCAGATGCTGCAGTTTCATCTGGAAGAGAAGCATGCCTGCCACTCCAAAGGCTAGTTGTAAAGTACTGCTTTACTCCATACCAATCAACCGGGGCTTCAAGGTAAAATGGTTTCTGCAGTAGGCTGGTGCTACAGACCAGATGCTGAAGCCATCCCTCCACTACCTTTAACCCTATCTATATGGTAACCACTCAAATTTCACTTGCAATACAATTCTTCTATGAGGTTCTCAGTAACCCCTAAGTTTTCCAAAAATTCCACAAAAACAGTGAAAAATTAGTGTGACGTTTGCTGTACTAGATAGGCTCAACAGCTATGCTGTTTATCTTTTTTTGCCAAAGCAACTAGATTTAAGTTAGCCCCTGCTCTAAGTGGCCGCTCTAAAGGTTTCCATCACAATTTAACTTGGCCTCTAATTAAACCATTTCAGCTAGGTCCTATATGACATGAGACATGTTTCATTTTACATTTTAAAAATGCACATACATTAACATCCTGTAAGGCCTACAACACCAATATGCAAAATTTCATGTACAAACTCCAGTGTTTTCCCTCCTCCCTTCCTCCCTGCCTCCCTTCCTCCTTTCCACACCTAACCAAGAAAAGGGAGTGTCATTTGGTGTTCAGTCCTGGGGACTAAAACTTCCTCTCTAAGGTCACAGAGAATAAAAGGGTCTCATGTAAAACACCACTTAACTTCCTTTCTAATTATCATATCTAGTTAAACAGAAATTCTTCGGACATGTCTTATTTAGTCACAGAATTTAGACAAAATTTTCCAAGTTCCATTGGATTTTCTCATGTGTAGCTGGAAAGAAAGTAATCTTAGGTGATACACTGATGTCCTCATCCAGAGCCATACCACCAGCTCTGTACAGAAGGTCACCCTGCTCCCTGAATAGCTGCTAAAGCCATTTTTCATTCACATCAGACAAATAAAAGCAACTCGCCCTTGACCCCCAACAGCCAAATTAACTTAAACCCAAATAATTTTCCCTGAACTAAATGTGACATACAAATTTTTCCACCAGCTACATGGTGGAGAAATGACAAGTAACCTCTTCTGCATACAGAGCCACACACAGAAGACATCTGTCCAGAGCTGCAATTCTTCGGAAAAAAGCAGGTATCTGATATGGCTGAGACATTATATCTTTCTTTTATTACAGTTGATGGTAGAAGGCACTATCTGTATGAACACATAGAACATGCTTGTTATGGCATTTTATGACTTCTTGCTCCAAAGTGTCCCTTTGGCACTGTGGGGAAAAAAAACACCAACAGACTGAATGAACAGGTCATATCTTGTCTACAACAAAATGCTACATTATTATGTCTTTCCTATGTATTTTCACATACAGAAGAAGATACATTCTTTTTGGCAAACTACAACTCAACGAAATTAAAATGTTTAAGTTGTCAGAGAATAGGACACTGATAATACATAAGTAAAACAAAACAAAGATATCACATGTAATAAATACGTCACTGGAAAGGGAAATACAGCCAGAAATCAAGTAATAAATACTGTAATGACATAAGTATAGAACTAGCAAATAAGCAGATGGAAGGTGCAATTAAGGGAGGCAATTAGCATCAAATTATGCCATATTTACTGAACTTGGTTTCCAAAGATCAAATTCAGATGTTGTACGTACTCATAGTCTTTGGAAGAGTAAATAAAACGTTCTGCACATTGCACTCCATAAATCTTATACTTAACATACCGTACAAATTAAATCCAAACACAAACACAATTGTAAAACCTCCTCCTTTCCCACAAAGCAATCATACAAGTAAACCAATCAACATTCTAAAATTATAAATGTCAATGCTTTGGTTTCAAATTCAAATTATTAAGCAAAGATTTCATTAGTGAAAATTAAGTAGAACTGGTTCTTAGGCGCAAGAATGTCTGAAAAAATTCACATTAAACTGGGTGTATCTATAAAGTCGGTTTAGAAAGCGTTTTGCAAATCAGGTGATGGGACTCTTGAGCTGCATTGTCCCCATGGTAAAACCCGTCAGATTTCAAGAAGTATTGCCTCCTGAAGTTTGCCAACGTCTTACTGAAGGTCTCATATTTGGTATCCAGAGATTTTTCTAACTAACTGATCTCAAAAAAAGCAGATATTTGTCTTTATCTGGCATAGCTTCTGCATGTCCTTCTTTCTGGTGCATTTGCTTAGTATACATACAAATCAAAATACAGAAGATCTTAGTTATCAGAAAAGCATTTTTAATTGCATTTCTAAAGTATTTGTGAAGTATTTAATAAAAAATTTGAATTTTTCTTGAACAAAGGGACCAGTATCCATTTAAAAAATGCTGATGCTGTGAGAACTACCAGAACAGAAATACAGGTCTCCAGAGACAGAGAAAGAATTTTTCTGAACGGATGCTTTCTAAGATAACAGATTCTACATTCTAGGCAGTTCAAACTGGTATTTTGATTTTCACACCTAAATAAATTCTGATAGTTCTACGAACAGCAAAACTACACAAATTGAACCAGAGTCCAAACCAGAATGTAAGTTTTGTAAGCCTTTTTACAAAGCAGGATCAAACACTAAAGACTAATTTCAAGGCATGTTTTAGACAGCTTCTTAGATTTTGTAAATTAATGCAGCTCTTCCCATTTGAGTGGAGTGAGTCTGTTTTACACTGGCTACCATCTGTTCTTTTGAGAAACTGGAGGATCACGTAATCAAATTAATTTTTAACTTAAAAATATATTAAAAAAACCCACTTTTCACCATCTAAGGCTCAACTTTTGCTCTTCTTAAAAACCTAGGAAAAGGTTAGACTTTTAAGCATACACAAAAACTTGTGAAATGCATACTCTGGACAACAGAATGAGGATGTTTACTCTGACCTTTTAGAATTTTACAGTGTCATTACTTACTGATGGTTTATTACAAGACAGAAAATACACACCTCAGTTCACATTCAGGTTCCAGGCCCGGTTAGATTACCTACATTGAGAATCAGAGATAAGAAGGAATGATTTGTTGCTCAGTCACATTTTTGCATCTCATGACAGATGCAAAGTGACTCTCTGCCATTAACAGACATAGAGAATGGTGTTTGTTTGTTTTGTTTTTAGACAGTATAAGAAGAAAAGGGGACAATCCTTCTCCCTCACAAAAAAGAAGTAAACATGCAGTGTATTTCTACAAAGAATCCATCAGCACCGAACAAGAACTCTACGCTGCAGTACTTGATAAAGCACTCTTTTTAAAAGAGCAGGTGTCTCCTTTACAGAGCAGTGGACCTCTTTGCACAGGCCGCTGCCATTGAGAATAGTTTTATTTTCTTTCCATCTGATTTAACAGATGTCTCACATACTTCACCATCTCAGCTATGTAGCCCATATAAGTTATCACCCCCAGACACATAAACACTTAAGGAGAATGGATAACAGCACAAAGACCGTCTTTTTAACTGAGAGCTTGTCTACACATTCTGCTATTTGAGAATAAAAATTCAAGGACAGCAATTGCAGAAAAACTGTTCTTGAATGATTCAGTTCTCTCTATGAAGATACTTGCTCCAGGAGTGGGGAGTCAATCAGGAATACTTACTTCTATAATACCAAATGTTATTAAATAGAATAGATGGCTGCCTGTATTTCACACTTCCCTAAACCAAATAAACTTTCAGATACAGACCAACCGGTAAGCAAAACATCTTGAATACTTTCTACAAAACCAGATTATGCTACAGGACAAAGGTTTTGGACAAGACTAATCTGGAACAATTTCTTCATGCATAGGATTGAAATAAGAAAATGTAAAAATTAAAATTTCAAAAAAAATATTTCAGACTTTTAAGGAAACATTTTATCATCATAGTAACAAAAGAAAGATTCCTGCTCTGACAGTGCCTTGCTCAGAAAGCATTCTTGGTGAAGCGATGGCAAGCAGAAAATAGATTTTGACAGACAGAAAGTAGTAATGGATTTGAAAGACAATGCTGTGAAACTTGTTGAAACAGAGCACCTCCAATATAATTAACAGAGACTCTTAATTTGAAAACAACTTGCTACTGCAAGATATCCATCAGCTGTGAGGCTACCTTGATATGGAATAGCATGACAGAGAGTTGCACTCTTATAAAGGGCTGAAGCCTCATTACTATGGAGAGTGGTAAGAATTCTAAGGTAGCTGGAAAGTTAAGCTTCTTCATATCAAATGGTTATTTTTGCTCTCCTAAAACAGCTTAGTTCACGTGATGCTGAGCTGTATTAGATCTTGTACAATATTTGGGTTTTTCTTCTACAGAACTGTATGCTGACTAGGACTTTTTTTTTAATCCCTTATCTGCTGAATGACAATCATAAAGATTATCTGACTAAAACGACTCTAGAATGGGAGACCTCCCTCCATTTAGCAAATGCAATGGCTATTTCAGGAACAGCCCTGGTCGTGGTCCTGGGCAATCTGCTCTGGGTGTGAGCAGGGATGTTGGTGAAGATGACCTCCAGAGGCCCTTTCCAACCTCAACCAGCCTGTGAGTCTGAGCTCCCTTAGGTCTGAAAACAGTGGCTTCATGAGATACATGAGGATTTATAAATGCAATAAGAAGGCATGTAATACTTTCAGCCTACTGGTGAAGGTGTTTGTAGCACAAAACCCACAGCTCAACAGCCAAAAATTTCTGCACCAGCAGACCCAGAAGGGAGGGGGGGCACTAATGCAGAAGAATGGGAGCTTCTAATGCCAAGGACCAGCAGGAGGAACAGCCTTCCTCCGAAGCCCGAGGTGCCCTTGCAGAACCACT
>NW_010131480.1:0-6083 GCF_000699245.1 Pterocles gutturalis | reverse complement strand
GGCACGGAGGTGAGACTCACTGGCCTGTAAAATGTATGAAATTTTTTGTAGGTAAGAAATGAGGAATTAGCGCCTCAGCTAAGGAAATAAGCCTGTATGGAAAGCATGTACTGATGCCTTCATTAAACTGGACACTTCTAATCCAAGGCTGTGAGTCGAGTTTCTGAATGCATGAGGGAGGAGTTAAGAAAATATAACTGTTGAGCGAGGAAACTTTAGTTCTTGGCAACATACTGACTAAATGACAAAGAATGATTAAAAGCGCTGCCATGTAGAATCAGGCTCATATGTTCTTGAATTTAATTTTTAAATAACTTGGGTCTGTTCCCAATCAAAAACCAAGCCATTGCAGAAACTGGTGCATTTGAAACTACTTTCAAATGTTTTGTTAAAGGCCAGTTTCCATCTGCAGTGGTTATTTGCTCTGTGAGCCAAAGTTCTTACAATCCAAAAGGTGTCTGTAGAATTGCGCAATGCCATTGCAGCTTAGTATTTTTAAGAAATAACTCCCAAAATATTGACTGCACATATACAACTATAAATAACAATTTTTCTGCAGAAAAAAAAAAAAAAGTGTGTTGAATTGACAGGCATTGTATTTTGTGCTTTTTTTTTTTCCAGGTGGTTCACTGCCCCATGAAGAATCTTCACTGGTTGTGAATAAAGGGAGGGAATTAAGGCTGAATTGCAGCGAGGATGGACCTGTGACTTGGAATTTCCAGAACTCAGACCCATCGGCAAAAGCAAGGAGTTCCAATGAGAAAGAGTGGTACACCAAAAATGCAACAGTCAGAGACACAGGCAGATACATATGCAAAAGCAAAGGGAATATTGTCACGTCTTTTTATGTTTTTGTTAAAGGTAAATATCAATGAAGGCATTATTTTTGCTTTCCCTCCCCTTTCCCACTTTCAAAAGGCTTTTCAAGGCTGTGCTTTCAGGCTTAAGCCAGCATGATTCTTCTGCCTCCAGCTCCTCATTTACCTTGTGACCAATCGTAAATGTCTCCAATAGGAAAAAAGTCCCTCTGCTCTGACATATTTTCACAATCTTTTATTGCCCTTTTTCTTTGTGCAGTGTTTTCTTCAGATTTCTTCTCTTTTGATGGCTCCTGATCTGCGACTTCATCAGCTGCCCTCAAGCTGACAGTTTACCATGCCTGCATGCCCTTTTCCTTTCCAAGGAAGACAGTTATTTTTGCTTCTCCTTCACCTAGCTCTGGTAGTCTTTCTTTCCTGTTGATTGAAAAAAGTCCTGCAGCATCCACTTTCTTGGAGACAGCATTCCTTGTCCAAAAGGGGCTCCCAAAGAGCCTCCTCTGAACCCTGCCCATTCTTTGAGAATCACTGCAAGGTTGTTCTCCAAGACAGGCAGACACCAGCATAGCACAGCAAAGAGTATTTTCCAAAGGGAAGATATCTGACATAGCGGCCTTTTTTAGTGTTCCTTTAACTGCTCCTCCTGAGTTGTCCAAATAGCGATGCAGCTACCATGGATGAGTTTTCTTGACCTTCTGTGTTTCTCGAGACTATGAATAAAGGAAATCTACCGTGTATTTTACCTATATGTGACAAACATTGTTGACTATATCTACCATTACTATTTTCCTGAAGGTCATGGTAATTATCCCACACAGCTGTGATCACAGAGATTTTTGTGCCTTTCATTCATAGAATATAGAATCATAGAATGGTTTGGTTTGGAAGAGACCTTAAAGATCATCTAGTTCCAACCCCCCTGCCATAGGCAGGGACACATCCCACTAGAACAGGTTACTGAAAGCCTCATCCAGCCTGGCCTTGAACACCTCCAGGGATGGGGCATCCACAGCTTCCCTGGGCAACCTGTTCCAGTGCCTCACCACCCTCACAGTGAAAAATTTCTTCCTTGTATTTACTCTTTCAGTTTAAAGCCGTTACCCCTCGTCCTATAACTACATGCCCTTGTAAAAAGTCTCTCCTGATCTCTCCTGTAGGCCCCCTTTAGGTACTGGAAGGTTGCTGTACGGTCTCCCCAGGGCCTTCTCTTTTCCAGGCTGAACAACCACAATTCTCTCAGCCTGTCCTCAGAGCGGAGGTGCTTCAGCCCTCTGATCATCTTCGTAGCCCTCCTCTGGACTCTCTCCAACAGGTCCGTGTCCTTCTTATGTTGGGGTAGGGTCCCATGAGAGTGGAGTAGAGGGGAAAAATCTCCTCTCTGGACCTGCTGGTGATGCTTCTTTGGATGCAGCCCAGGACACGGTTGGCTTTCTGGGCTGCAAGTGCGCACTGCTGGGTGACTTTCACCTTCTCATACACCAACACCTCCAGGTCCTCTTCAGGGCTGTTCTCAATCCATTTTCTTCCCGGACTTTATTTGTACTTGGGATTGCCCCAAGTGCAAGGACATTGCACTTGGCCTTGTTGAACTTCATGAGGTTCACATAGGCCCACCTCTCAAGGCTGTCAGGGTTCCTCTGGATGGCATCCCTTCCTGCCAGCATGTTGTCCCTTCCCTCCCGTCCTTCCCTCCCGTCCCTTTTCTCCAGTGTCATTATGTGAGTGACAACTTCATCTCAGGATAACAGGCAGCCCTCCCACTGAGCATGGTTACCAAAGCATTGGAGAAGTTGTGTGGCCCTCATGCAACATGTTGTTACTTTCTTTTTCTTAATTGGGTGAAGAATGTGCAAGCTTCCCTTTGACAAGTTCCTGGCAGTAAAATAAGTATGTGTGTGTGGTTGGAGATAACTTTGCAATAGCCTGTGGCTTAATGACATCTTCCATCACCTTGAAGATGTTAGCATGAGCTCAGCTGCTTATGGGGTTGCCTCAGACACCCCATACGCTTTCTACTTGTAAAGCTGGGAATGAAGAGAGAACAGGACCAAGAACCTCAGTCCTGCATAGTCCCAAGTGGCACATAAAATGGTGACAGCTATTTATCTGTTAAATCTATCTGGATCTACTAAAACCAGGTTTTTTTATGCTTCTGTGACCAAGGATGACACAGTGTTGACAGACTATAGGCGCTTGCCTCTTTCACCTTTCTGCTTTGGCAGCAAGTGCCTGTGTTGTGTACATACATATATCCAAGCAAGTTTAGTGAAGATCAAGCTAGTTCAGATATCTAAATAAGACAGAAAAATCTCTTGATTTTGATTTCAAGGCATTTCAAACTCAAGCAATGATAAGCACCACCACATTTTGTGCTGGAAACCTGAGGTATGCCCAGAAAGCGCTACCCAAGTTGTACCTGGAGTGGAAAGCCATGAAGGTGCGAACATGACTATAAGCAGCCTTGTTTGTGCCTGGATTCCCTACAGCAAATCTTTTCATGTCTTCTCACCACGATGTCTCCCTTCCAGAGGGGGATGGGAGATGGGAGATGGGAGGGGAGCACCTCAGCATTTCTGCTTACCCCAGACCAGGGCTTCCCTGCAATTTCAGCTGTTAGTGAAACAGGTCTTTGTTCCTTCTTCTATTTTCAAAAATGTCCTTTTTTACCTAGGGAGCCATACTTTCTGCATAGTGAAGATGTCTTGACTCTGTCCATATCGGAGAAAAAGTGGACTGAGAGGAAATCTGCCAGTTAAGTTTTTTAGGAACATTTAGATGAGCTCTTTTGGCCCATGCTCTTCCAGCTCAGGAGCGACAGCTATTCATAGCATTTCTCTAAGTATCTCCATGTGCAAAATATCACATTTTGGTTCTGTTCAGACATGGTTTACTTTTTCATTTGTTAGTAGTCTCCATCCTCTAGTTCTAGCCTGATGCTTCAAAGCTTTTAGTTTTTGGGGGCTTCTTGGGAGGCAGTATCACATGAGGTTAAAACTACACCCTCACTTTAAGCTAGAAACCAGCCAGTAACTTCTTTGTTCGGTGATGAGCACACTTTAAGTTAGCATTTCCTAACTGCTTATGTAAATGTCCCATGCTTCATTTTCAGCCTGGTACTTCTTGTCTCAAACCAAATGCACATTATCCATCATATTAACCAAATTCTCTTCCTTGTTAAGCCATGGTTTGTTGATCTCTAATCATTCAAGTTGTATGAAGCCAGTTAGCAAAAAAGAGAGAAAACTTTTCCCTCTGTTTCAACATTTCTAATGAATGTTACTCTGTAGGGAGGGCAGATGGGAGTGGAAATAAGCTTTTACATAACGTTTGTCACCACACCATCCTTTGTTTTTGTATTTGCTGTTAATGGCCAGGTTATTAGCATTTCAAGGTCATCACCTGTCATGGGTTGTAAAAGTGTTTAAAATACTGTATGTTTGTGTGCCGCGTTTGGCCAAAATGAAATGCTTTAGAAAATTTACCTTGTGGAAGATATGCTATTTGCATGCCCAGTTTTTTTTCTAAGGAGGCTAAAAATAACCCCTGCTCTCAGGGAGGGGAGAGAGAGAGAAAGAGAAGTTGTTTGGTGCTTCCTCTGATGGCAATGTGTGTTCATTTAGATTATGTATTTTACAGAAGTGAAAACCGTAATTTAGGTGCTTTTCAACTTCCATTTGCTCATAAATTTCTTCAAAATCCTCCTGTGGGCCTGAAACCTCACAGCCCTGCCACTAGCTAAAAGCAAATTAGTTTTAATGGTCTGTGAAAATCTGTTTACTGTTTTTGGGGTTGGAGGGTGGAGGTTTTGGAGCTAAACAAGGCAAAAAAAAATAATCTCCAGCTCCAATAAAAAGCAGTAAGATTATTTTTAGTGCACATGATTCTGTAGTGTATCTGATATTGAATGCTACTGCACATCTCCTGTTGTGCTGCTCTTTTAGGACAAAATTTAATGCCTCTTGGTAAACATGAGTTGGGTAATACTGTGTTTTACTGGCTGAATGTAAAACTGAGATGTAAGTGCCCAATTGCAGAGTAAGGGTCATCACAAGTTCCCTGTGCAATGTCAGCTTCTCTGACAGGTCTTTGCATTTCTTTACAGATCCAGACGTGCTATTCCTTGTTGATTCTCTGATCTATGGAAAAGAAGACAGTGACATCCTGCTAGTGTGCCCATTAACAGATCCAGATGTTTCAAATTTCACCCTGAGAAAATGTGACGGCAAACCTCTCCCCAAAAATATGACCTTCATTCCCAATCTCCAGAAAGGCATCACTATAAAGAATGTACAGAGGTCATTTAAGGGCTGCTACCAGTGCTTGGCCAAGCACAACGGAGTTGAGAAAATATCAGAGCACATTTTCCTGAATGTGAGGCCAGGTAACACAGGATATTTACCTTCTTGTAGAGCATCTGATTTTACCCTTCACCTTCCAGGAGCTGATGGGATATGCTGTGAAGCCTTACCTTGTGTCCTGACCTTGTCATGGAGAGTCTGGAGGTAGTGACCTCCTCTGGAGACTTTTGGAGTCTCCTAATCAAAGCCAGAGGTGCTAGCGCACTAGGGAATTGCTCTGTGGCTGCTGCAGGCTGTCCAAAGGAAGGTGGTGGACTTAGAAAGCTTGTTCTCGACAAGTTGTGTTGGGCACAGGTTGATCTTGTGGCACTTGGCTTGTGGCTGTGCTGAGCAGGTTTGGTCATGATTGCTTTTATTTTCTCTTCCTGGTGATTTCCAGGTAGTTTTTTTCACCATTCTAAGAAATGTGGGTTGTGCTATTAAACTTTGAGGACAAACCAGTGCCCTGAGGTCTGAACAGGTTTGTGCAAGCAAGGTGGCGATTTGGGTGCCTGTCTCACATGCCAGTTGCCTGCAAGTGACAGCAGAAGGAATTAATTGATGGTACTGAAGAAGAGGGATTCAGCAGAGAAGCAGAGCTATCAGGAGCAGAGAGCCCTGGTTTGTCTCTGTCTTCATGAGTAAGGATGGTACTGAAGAAGAGGGATTCAGCAGAGAAGCAGAGCTATCAGGAGCAGAGAGCCCTGGTTTGTCTGTCTTCATGAGTGAGGATGGTAACAGCAGTCATGTGCTCAGATCATGGTGCATTGTGGCAGAGCTTACCACTAAGTGATGCACCACTTAGCTCTGCAAACCTGTTGATGACACCCTACATTTGTCCTTCACAGGCCCTTGTACCCTAGGGTTGGGTGGTTAAGTGGGTTTGGGAAGCCTGCTGTCTGGCTGCACAGTACATTACAGGCTGGTT
>NW_010131479.1:0-495 GCF_000699245.1 Pterocles gutturalis | reverse complement strand
AAAGAAGTGCTTGTGCCTGTGGTCAGGGCCATATTTAGAACTTCTGCCAGAAAAGTTGACAAAAAGCATAATGTAATCTATGTAAGAAATGTAGATGCATTAATAGTAGAAAATAAACCTTTCATTAATATACCCTTCATTTGTGGAATTATTATTATTTATACTAGAATAATCAATAACCCTCTTTGACATGTTTTGCATCTCTTACAGTAAAGTTTCAGGTGTAAGAATTCCAGCAAGTTGTGTCAAGCTTAGACAAGGATGCGTTTGCTGCTTCGCTCTTGATGATGTATATTTACCTCTTTTAACATAGCAGCATTGAGAGCTATTTTGGTTAAGGACATAGGAAAAACATTGATGAGGTTATTATTTTTCCCTTAATTTGTGGGTTTTTTTATAAAAATAAACATCTTTCTGCATTTCAGATTTTGAGCTCATACCAAAAGTAGACATAACAAAATTCCAAGACTGCTTTTTTCCTACCTCCATGAAAGT
>NW_010131478.1:31535-46737 GCF_000699245.1 Pterocles gutturalis | reverse complement strand
CCCCCAGGGGAAAAAAAAATTAAGGGGGGGAATGAGCGGCTCCGGAGGGTCCCCCGGCTCTTTGTGCGGGGTCGGCGGAGCCCCCGGGGCCGGTGCGGCACATCCCTGGCTGGGTGCTTGATTCCTGGGAGAAAAACTTTTTTATTTCATCCTCGAGTCACTTTTTTTTTTTTTTTTTTTTTCCCCCTTTCTTCCTTGGATAACTTTCTTTCTTTCTTTCAGGATGCTTAATATTGCAGATATTATTTTAGATCCTCTCAGTGATTCTTTATCAGTCTATCCCCATTAAGGAACAAGGGGGGGAAAAAAAAGTTCCCAGAAGTTGAATGGTTAAACATTTTGTGGAAGGTGTTCTCAGTTTCATGAATTTGTAGAAAAAGGAAAGAAAATTGGTTCAATGGCAGAGGAGTATGGCTGTGGAGTAAGCACCAGCTTACTCCTTGACTGGGACCCCCAGTAAGTCTTGAAAGTTTTCTTGACAAAAGTAATCACTGATTTACTCATAAACTTTCTTAGATAAGGAATATCCAAAAAAATGCATGTAGACCTGTCTCGCTAGGTGTTATGGACTGAGTAGTTTGAGTCTTCATTGATACATAAAAAAGTAACCCAATGTTGGTAGTTGTTCTCACTGTTTTTAAAACTTCCTGGGACTTGGGAAGGATGAAGGATGACAGACGCTTCAGCTGGCTTTCGTCACTGATGGAACTGTAGCTTCCATTTAAATGGAGTGCTGAAGGCAGGGTCATGAAATGCTTTTAAAAAGACCCAAGACTTAAATATTGCAATTTTATACGTTATCTGGCAGGGATCCAGGTCAGTATTTATGAAACAGGGTGTGTTGTTTATGTGGCTTTTCAGCAATAGAATCCAACAGACAAATTCTGAGCTGATGCCTGTTTGTAAACTCTCAGTAATGAAAGAATGACAGCGATTTACACACAAATACAGTGAGTCTGGTTCTTCATCTCTCCATGATCTGAACCTAAGTAAATACCCAATTGTGCTCATAGCCCTGAGGCAAAAGTTTGCTGAGACTCTGTAGGTTCCTGCAGCCCTGGTGTAAATCAGTGCACTCATCTCTGCAGAGAGCAGCCTGTTGCTCCCTGTGCAATCAATAGAGGCAGAGGGTAAGATGTGATTGCGGTCTGGTGCCTGAGATCTTTGCGAGATGCAAGGAATTAGTACTCCAGGCTTTCCAGACAAAGTGAAGTTACACCGAGATAAATCCAACCCCAGCACTTTGCTCACTGCTCCCTTTGTGATGGAGAGAGCAGTTTACACCAATCTCATTTTTAAACACCAACTGCATTTCGAACATTGATTAATGACGTGCCAAAGAGATACAGCAACACAAAACCAGCCCCCAAAGCCCTTGGATGTGAGGCGTGTTGTTTTGCTTGCAGGAGGGAGCCCAGGAGGGATGTGCAGCCAGGACTGCCACCCTTTCTGCTGCGAGCATCCCCCCCACCGTCAATGCTGCCATTGAGCCCAGAGCGAGCTGGGTGGCAGAGCTTGGCTCTGCAGCAAGACTTGTACATCTTCATTAACTTTTTTTTTTTTAAGTGAATCAGCTCAAGTCTGTGAGGGAAGTATGTAAGAAACATGAACACTGGAAGATGAAAACCTAGGAGCACTGTCCCCAAACCCACCTGGCTTTGTGGGCTGGGGACCTTCATGGCCAGAGTCATGGCAGGTAGCTGGAGCTGGATGGTAGGTTCTGCTCCTCTCTGTCCCTTCCCAAAGGGCAGCCCCAGCCCCAGCAGCTCCCAGCTGCTGCCTGCCAAGTGGAAGGCTTCAGCTGAAGGGGAACAATAGGCAGTTTTATCCTCGAGTCAGCGCGGCTGGCTGGGAACGGCATGGCAGAGGTGATGAACTCCAACGAGGAGAGGGGAGAGTGTTGACAAATTCATTTTAAGCCAGACTGGGCAAAGGACCAGAACACGCACCGCAGGGAGCTGCTACTACAGCCTGCCTGTGGGAATCATTGATAACGCAGCCCTGGGGAAGGGGGGATTTTTCTGCACGGAGGAAAAACTGGGAAGAAGTTTCCCCTGATAAGTCGGGGAGGGAGCAGCAGCCCCGTGAAGCAAGGCAGTGCCGGGCTCGATGCTGTCCCGAAGGCGCAAGGGTTTTCTTGGCAGGCTGCTCCCAGGGATACGAGGGAAGTGATCAAACAAGTCCTTCAGTAGCCAGGCTTGTCAAGACGAATATTAGAGGGATTGTCCACTGCCGTCAGCCAGACGCTGAAATCGAGGCAAGGTTTGGAATTTCGCTGTAATTGGAACCAGATTTCGGCGCGGCGGGGCCGGGGTAGCCGAGGTGGGCTGAGTCAGAGAGCGCAGCCGTCTCTCCAAGCGATGATTTGGCGTGGAAGTGACTGAGCCTGGGCCAGTCTGCACCAGCTGAAAGTTTGGCTTTGTGATTTCTAACTTTTTTTTCAGCAGATTCTTTCTCCTCATCCCTCTCCCTATATATGTATAAAGGGAATTAAATGCTTTTGTGCAGAAAAAAACTACCGTTACTGGATATGGCAGTAACAAGGGACAGGGCGAGGCTAATCCGGTCCCCTGGGCCCTCCCTTTCCCCTTGGGGCAGGATGAAGATGCCAGGGCCACGCAGGGTTGGATCCTGCCTCTGCAGAGCCCTGCAGCAGCCACACCAACAAAGGCTCTTTGACGGCAAGCCAAGCTCCCGCTGGGACTGGCGCTGGAGTTAGCCAACATATAGGAGACCCTCACGTTAATTCATGCTAATGATGGGCAGGCTGGCCAGTTTTGGAAAGAGATGAATTTGGGATGCTGGTGAAAAGCAAGCATGACCACAGAAAGACTTGGTCATCAGGCTGCAAACTCTGCTTTTGTTAATTTTGGTAGGCAAGCGGGCAGCGTCTCGGTCAAACCCAGCATGAACTGGGCTGCTGTCTGTTTTCCTAAACAGATCAACAAGACCTTTACAACAGCATCTCCAGGCCCCATATAGAGTTTCATTTGTGCAAATGAAAACTCTGCCTTGGATGGTGCACAGCACTTCCGATGGGCTGAATTGATGATTAAGTTGCTTAATTCTTTGTTTTCCCCCCCATCTCCCTGGAAGCCGCTATGGCACATACTTTTGGTGCTGCTGCCACAACCAGGGCATGGTGTTGGTGTTGGGAATCCAGTCTCAGCTGGGCTGAGCATCCTCAGCTTGCTTGGGCTTTTGCTACACAGTTGGTAGCCTCGCAACCCAGATCCATAAATCACATCTCAGGCACTGACCGTGCATTGCCCACATCCCTGGCCAGGGCTGCTGGCCACAAACCACAGAGATGGTGAGCCAGGCTGAGCGGGGAGATGCTGTGCTGGCCAAACCAGCAGCAAGTAAACTCCCAGCTCCTGTTTAACCACATCTTTGCTTGCAGTGATACCACTTCTTAGAAAGCTGAAAGGCTGCAGTCAGCTCTCAGCAGGGTTAGTTACACATGTCACGCCAACCGTCTGCTTTTCTCATTGAGAAGGAGCTCTCAGTACCTTATGGGATGATATAGCCACTGTCGATCCGTGCTGTCATACCTGCTGGGTTGGAAATGGAGTGGGCAGTGCCACTGCTCATTTTTCCCATCAGCAGCTCAGCATCCGTGTCCAGAATAGGTTGAATCTGTCATACAAAAGTATGAGAAAGTATCTGTTCTGGTCTTGGTGCAAGTCAGTCCATGGGCTGATAAATATCTGTCCTTCTTTGTGTCCTAAACAATAAAATAATGTTTTTTTGGGGAAGGATTTGAAATATTGCATAACCTTGTCAGGATCCCAAATTGTAAGTAGCTGCTCACCCTAGAATACTGACCAAAGTGTTATTTTTTTAATTTAATTTCTTTATATTTTGGGGAGAGATGGAACATGCAAAAAAGTCAAGATTTTGCACTCACTGAAGAAAAAGATGCCCTGGCAGAGTGAGGAGAGATCTCTTTCACTGCTTCCTCCACTTGATGAGAGTCATTATACACTCAGATCAAGCAAGTTGACTTGCAGCTCTCAAAGGTTCTTCCCTTGCAAACCCAGCAGGGCTTTTGGGGTGCTCTCAGGTGGGCTCTGGCTCCATGTTGGGGGTCAGCACTGAGAGGAGGGAGGCTCACAGGACCCTCTTCTACTTTGTCGTTACCTGTAGCCCCAACGTGTGTGCGGTGCAGAAGCTGATCGGCACCAACAGGAAATACTTCACCAACTGCAAGCAGTGGTACCAGAGGAAGATCTGCGGGAAGTCAACGTAAGTACCTGAGCGCCGGCCAGGATCTCCCTGAAGACCCCATTGCGGGGATGGGTGCTGGGTGGGAGAAGCAGATGTGAGATGCCAGAGCCCACGGCATGGGTTTAACATGTATACATGTTAAGAATTGTTTTAGCCTTTTACTCCCAAAGAAATACTTGTGCCTTGGTTTTGCTCAAATGGCAAACAAGATCCTCAGACACTTAGATGTTAAGAATGGAAAGTACCATGTAAATCAAACCCTGATGGTTTATTCTGATTGCATTTCTGTATATACTTATATAGCTCTCAGAGTGGTAATGAAGTGCATACCAGATGTTTTCTAGTACTTAGCTGTGTCTCTCTCCATGCTGGGCTCAATGCTGCCTAGGTTTAAAAAAAAAGGGGGGGGGGGAAAAGGCAACCCAGAGCTGATGGATATTGGAGAGAACGTAAAATTCATCTACATATGTTTGCTTTGGAAAGGAAAACAAATAAGTGGAAAGAGGTGTCAGTTTTAGCCAACACTCTCTGGTGACTCCACCAGGAAAGTTAATTAGACTCGCAGGCCAATTCCACGTCTAAAATTGCAAACAATAATATTCAAGTAGCTGTTGCGTAAAATATCTGGGTAAGCAGCCTCGGGACATTCTTTTGAAAGATGTAGTCAGCAGATAATTAAGGATATGTATGCTTGACTATCTGCCAGGCTGTAGATCGGGAGCGGAGAATCTTTTTCCTTGACATTGGCCAAACTGGGCTTTCAGACACGTTTGCTGGTCCAGACTTTAGCACGCACCGCCACGTTACCCAAAATCAGTGCAAAGATGCCCGGAACAGTGCTGGCCATGGGGATCAGAGCTGTGGGACAGGTCTGGTCCTGGGTCTGCAGGGTCAAGAACAAACAGCAGAAAATCATCTCATGTGTTTCTGGTATGGTCCAATGTAAATTGTAATGAGATCTATAGGAACATGCTGTTCTTTACTGCAGATGAAATAAACTCTGTCAATGGCAGACTTTGAGATCTTGAACTGTGGTAACCCATATTGCTTTTATTTTGGTTGCCTTCACTGGTTTAGCTGTGATGGCTGGCCACTGGGATTTGGTTCATGTGTCTTAATTTGGGTGATTCGAGTTCAGGCTCTCATCTTGGCCGAATGGTGGCTTTTTTGACGTAAAATAGACAGGATTATGGCATGGCAGTATGGTATCATCATTGCCTCTGCTGATAACAGAGTAGCTTAAGAGGTCTCCAAAGCAAACATGACTCAGCTGTGGGTGTGGGATGGCTTTGCTGTTGGAGTCACTGAAAGGCAAAGCGATCCAGCCATGGATTTTTTCAGTTCTGAGGCAAATGAGAAACTAACCTCAAGTAACCCAAGTGTGCAGCTGTATTTGGCAGAGACAAACTCATCTGCTTATCTCCAGAAAGAGGTGGAACAGCTGGCATCTGGCAGTATTTCATGATTTCATTTGAGGAGATGGAGTGATCTCTTCTAACCTCATTTTCCCTGCTTTTACCCAAGTGTCTAATCCAATGATGCATTGCTGAGAGAAAAGCACACACACCATTAACCTGCCTGTTAACCTATGAGATAATGTTCCCATTATACATGGAATTTGACCACTATTCTTCGCTTTGCATCATCTTGACAATGGGTGTTATTGTCCTCTTCTCTCTTCCTTGTCATTTTTGAGCCTGGGCCCTACTTTGCCCTTTAGTAGTGCTCATGCAGAACAAAAGACACGTGCCTTGCCTCACATTTTCCAGCAGACCCTGGGACAGCTCTAATTACAAACGTTGGCTGGTGATGGCTCCCGCTGGACGTGGTGTTCCTGGTGTATGGAAGCAATCAGGAGTGGTTCAGGCCGTGAAGGATGTGATGCGTTATTCTGCCGCAGACTCTTAAACCAGGGTCAGGGGCTTGACATTGCGCCGCGCTCAGTGCCACGGTGCCTGAGAGAGTGCCTGGGCACCGTTATCGGTGCTCTGCATGGGCCCTCGAAACTGGCCCGTTGCATGGGGCTGAGCTGGTCCATGAGAGGTTTTGAGAACACCAGATACCTTTAAATCCCAGAAAGAGGCAGAATTTGGCGTGTTCATCAGCACAACTGGGTGGATGCAGCCTGTGCTTGGGATCTGTAGTCAGGTTCCTCTCCTGAAGCCGTGTGCTTGGTGCTCGCATGGGCAGGGGGACCCACTCCATCACCCCAGGGGGGATGGTGGATCTGGATAAGCATGGTCATTTCTTCTCTTCCTCCTAAAAGGCGTTTCCCACCCATGAGAAGAGCAGTCCTGGGGTAGAAGATGCTTGACCCATCTCACCTACTTCATGTTTGTCCTGGCTGTTAACCTCTGTGTCTGCTTAAAGGGTCAGTGGTGCCACAAGCTGGATGCATGTTGCAAGTGCAAGCACCTAGCCCTTGGAATATGGTTTTGACCGTTTTGGTTTCTTTTCTTGTCCTGCTCTGAGCACTGTTTCAAACAGGCAGTAGGGAGGGAGGTCAGTGAGAGAGCGGGTACTGCAGAGGAGCAAAGCTGAGCTCCTGCAGAGCTGGCTCAGGGCAGAGCAGTTCCACCCTGAGCAAGGAAGGCAAAAAAGCTGCCGCAAGCCTGTAGCAGTCCATCATGACTTCATTCCTTCTTGGGTGATCGCATCCTGCATTGGGAGACACAGATGTGCTTGGTCTTTACTCTTGTGTGCAGGTGCATCACCTTCAGTCGCTGCTCCAGGCTCGGGGCTGAGAGTGCTCACGGTCACCCTGGGGTGCAGCAGGCACTGGGCTGGGTTGTTCCATAGCTCTCACCAGGACAAACAGGTTACAGCAGAGGCTTGGGGGTGGGGATTTGCAGGCTTCCTTCTTGAGCAGCATCTTTTGGTCCATGGGGATGGAGTGCTTCACTGGGGCTGGATGTACACAGTGGAAATTTCAGCTCACGCTTCAGAAGAGGAGTCTTACCTCTTTATCTGCTTTTTTTCCTTTGTTTTACTTCTCTTTGCTGAAGTATTGGCTCACGCAGTTAGGGAGAAATTAGATAGAGGATTTATGTACGTTTTTTATCGTTGCATTACTTGCTGATGAAGTGAGATAAGACAGTTGGCAAAAAGTCTGACACTGCTTTGATTTTAATGAGCACTGAAACAAGATTGGTTTGATAATTAGGTAATTTTCCACTGTTGGTTATTCCAAAGCCAAAGAAATAGTTTATTTAGACCATATTTTTATAGTTCTGCCTGTGTTTTTTCTATTTTTCTACCTTCCCTGATGCACTGGACTCATTCTTCCAGAACTGGGGTTGCAATTGGATGTGTCCCCACACACATTTTTGTATTAAGAATGAAAAGACAACTTACATAAATTTGGTTTTTGATTATTTTTGGGGGACTAACTAGTGGCAGTAAGTTGCCCCTTAATACGTTACTTTTTTTCCTTTTAAATTAACTTTCCTGTTCTTGTCTGATGTACTTTCCTCAGTTCAGGAAAAAAAAAAATTGACTCTCTGGCACTTATTTTACAAAAACAAAACATATGGGTTTTATTACAGGAAATTATTACAAATGGATCTTTATTCACTAATATATGCCTAAGCTTATTTTTATTACCTTGAAAAAATGCACTTAAAATTTAATTTCAGATCCTAAGAATGCAACAGCAGTGCAACAATGACTAATAAAAGCCAGGGAGCTTGCTTCTGCAGTCAGACTCAGATAGACATTTGAGAAATAGGGTGTTTCAAAACCAGAGGCTGGAAACTACTCACTGAGGAGGTCAGGAAATTGTGGCCAGAGGCGTTGCAGAGTGGATGACAAATGCTCTTTGCAGGAGGGCATCGCTTATTTAACCCCCATGGCTGGCACCAGCCGTGTGCTGGCGCAGTGGTCTGTATCTGCTGAGCAGACACCAGGAACGGGGTGGACTTGGCAACTCCAAAGGCTTTTGTGCAGAACCTGACGCATGGTGTGGTGGTTGCGAGCATTCAGTGTTTTCTCCCATGAGCTGTTTTCCCCTGGCCATGGAAAAGGAATATTTCTCCCCAGGCGGCAGAATGTGGCTCCAACCCAACTGGAGGAAGACATGTCACAGCCTTCCTCCCATATGGATGTGTAGGGTACCCTACCATCGAGATGCAGAGTCCTGCAAGAGAGGCAGAGCAGCCTTCAGCCACAGCTCTGCTGCTCCTCCCCAAGGGCTGGAGGTGGCTCCAGGACCCACTGGGAAGATGCCCCATTCAGGTGACCCCTTGGATGCTGCCCACGTGCCTTTGGGTGGACTGGGTGGTCTTGTGCTTCCACTGAGTCCACCAGCCACAGGAGGGCAAATGGGTGAAGCTGGTTGATACAGTCCCCATCTCTGGCTCCTTGTAGGTGCAAACAGTTGGCTGAGCACCTCTATGTTCACCTGGCACTTTGCAGAAGTTTTCTAGTACTCAACTCAAAATTCTGGGATGCCAAATGCATCCCAGGTGATGCTGGTAGGTCACCTTCAGTGGGTGAGCGAGACTTGGGGCTTGAAGGCATGGGTGGAGCTGGTCCTATTACTGGCCTCGGTGCTTCTTGCCATTTGTTTCCATTATCAGGTGGTGCTGGACATGCCTGCAAGCCCAGTGAGGTCCCTCCATCCCTTCCCAGTGCCCTCCCCTCCCAGCCGGCGCCTGGCTGCTGGGACAGCCCCATGCGCTGTGTGCATCGGTGTCCTGCCCCTTCGTCACAGCTCATTAATCTCCGATCGATCTATAAATAAGCCTTTTAAAGCCTACGTCAGCGCTCAGGAATTATTTATGCTGAACTTTGGAATGATTTCTCTTTAATCAGCTCTTCGTCTTTGATTACAGGGCTGAACCGAGGGAACTGTCTAGACTGGATTTAGTTTCTAGGGTGAAATAAAGAAAAATTGGAGGTAGAGGAGGGAGGTGGCGAGGGGGGAGAAAGTGTGTGTTTCTAATGAACACGAGCTGGGGGGGCTGGGGAAAGCAGAGCAGCAGGGTGTTAAGATCTCCAGTAGTCAAAGGAAGGGATTGCTTTAGGCAAATCACATGGAATATATAATGTCTAGACAATCAGTCTGGGTTTGCTTTGTAATTCTCTTAGGAAACCGTCACACAGAATTTATTTGCTTCTGTCACAGAAAACCAGGTATTTGTTTCACTTACTGGCCCTTAATTACCCTGAAGAATTCCCTCTTAAACCCCAGGCATTTCCACTGTTTGTTAACAGTGTTAAAATGATGACAAATATCTGAAGCTTGAGGATTTTGCTTTCTCTTTGAGTGAGAGCACTGAGGCTCGCCGATACAGCATCCTGCTTGTCTCGAATCCAACCGGGAGCACAGAGAAAACGCTTGTCTTTGGGGGGAACACCTATTCCCTCGCTCTCCTTCGCCCATCAACCAGATGGCCTTGCTCCTTTCACACCAAACGTAGCAGCAATAGGCAACAGAACCCCATGTGAAAAATAAACAGGCAACTTCTGGATTGTTTTTTTTCCTTTTTTTTTTTTTTCCCCTGTTAGTATCGAGACACATTCCATTAACTGACCAGCTTTGAGAAACAGATGACTTTTATTACCCATTGAGCTGCAGACGATGGACATAGCCTGCAGGATGGCCCCAGCTTCCCAGGATGGGGTCTCTGGCCCCTTTGGATTTACTGTGGGTTGGTGCTCAATCAGAGCAGCTGTTTGCTGCCAGCCAGAAGGAAATGCTGTACTGAGGGTGATCACATCGATGTATCCAGTGTTAGCAAAGACGGACGTGCTGCGGCATTGCCCAGGGTGCCCATGGACACATGTGCCACCACCAGTGAAGTTTGTCCTTGCAGGGCTTATCCCAAGCCCTTGTGCCAGTGCAGCCAAGACCAGGGATGCTCCTTCCCCTCCAGGTCTCTCTTGTGGATTTTGCTGAAAATAAGCAAATAATTTCTGGTGGTGGACAAGAATGGGGTGAAACGAAGGGGAAACCTTTGTCTGGTTTGATGAAGCATCCATGCTGGAGTTGCAGCATGTTTCCCAAACAATGATTAGACGTGACAGCAACAGTCATTTGGGGAGATCCCCAGATTCCCCAGGAGCTGTGCCCAAATGAACCAGCACTTGCAGCATCTTGTGTAGGTTATCAGTTGGGGTGGTGGCATCAGTTTCCATCCACTGTTTGTATAAAGTCTCCTGGAAAGTGTGGTTTTGAAAAGGAATTGTGCCTGCTTTTGTTCTTTGGAGGAACTGGCAATGTGCAGTCCTGAAGGAGATAAAAATTGTGGTTTGTCTTTTGTTCAAGTCTCTATTTCTAATGAAGAGTCTGGTTAGAAACATCACCAAATATGGGTGGACACAGAACTATAGAACAGAGAAAAAGCAGTGAGACACCATCAGTTAATCTGCCGTATCCATCTCCTATTCCAGAGTAATCAGTTACGAGTGCTGTCCTGGATATGAAAAAGTTCCTGGAGAAAAAGGCTGCCCAGCTGGTAAAAATATGTTTGACATTTTTTAGACTTCTTATAATCATACAGTTGCCTAGTAAAGTGAAATGTTAGAAAATTACTCAAAGTGGATTTGATTTTTCTGCAATTTGTGCACAATATTGCCATGAGCAGGTCAAAAATGGACTCAGCAGAGCACCAGTGGAGTGCCAGATCAGCTCCAAAGCATGGAAAATGTTCCAGACTACTTAAAATCTTGGATATAATTAAACTTAATCAAGCATAGAAGGGCCATAGGGAACTACTTACTCCAACAAGTAATATAGCTGTGTTGGAAATGCAATACAAAGGAATGATGGAGTAGCAGACAGCTCTGCCAATCTCTGCTCGTTTTTATTTTGGCAAGCACGAGTTTAGCAAAATTGCATTTAGGAGAAAATACAGCTCAGCCACTGGCGGGGGTTGGGAGGGAATTAAGTGGGTTCAGTGCAGAAGAAAGATAATATTCTGCTTTTGCTTTCTGAATGCTTCCTTCCCCAAAAGTGTGATGCTGCCCAGTTAACCACATGGGCTGGTGCAGACGGGTCAGTGGAGACTGAGACTGGTGGTGAGCTGCCAGCTCCGAGCACCAAAACCCTGAGTACAGACAAGGACTGGGGGAAAGCAATGAATATCTTTGCTTGCCTGAGTTCACATCCATATAAATGCAAAGTAAGTCCATTTAAACCTGCAGAGATGCAGTAGATCCTGGACGACACTGCTGTAATTGAGGCTGGAGCTGTCAGGCGATGATTATTTATTATCTAATTAATGAGCAGATAGGAGTTCCCTGACGTGCTTCATTTCCCCGAGCACTCTCCCCAGCAGTCCTCCTTTAATTCAGCGCAGTGCAGGGAGGGATGAATGATGTTGTGTTGGAAAAATAACCCTCTCTTCTTTCAGCACTGCCGCTCTCGAACATCTATGAAACCCTGGGAGTTGTTGGGTCTGCCACCACGCAGCTCTACTCCGACCGGTCCAACCTAAGGCCAGAAATTGAAGGACCTGGAAGTTTTACAATTTTTGCCCCAAGTAATGAGGCCTGGGCATCTTTGTCTGCTGTAAGATATAATTCTTCTTCTTTTTCCTCTTCCTCTGGCTCTCTGTAGCAGAGATCCAGCTCTGCAGGGGTCTGGATCCAGCCCCATCTGGTAGAATAGACACAGTCCTGATTTAGGCAGGACTATGGATTTCCAACATGGGAATCACTGTACTGGTCTGTCAGATCCAGAGCTTTGTTTCTGAAAGAGCCCAACACTAGGGAGATGTGGATGGTTTCTGTTGGGGTGGATGTAGAAATCACCTCACTCAGTTTGCCCTGCCTCTTACCGTTAGAGATTGGGTTAAGACCTGAAGCAAGAGGCTTTCCATCCCATTTGGTTTTTCTTATTGACCCTTGCTTTATGACTCTGGTTGTTCTTAATGATTTGCACAAGTAGCCAGACCCAGCTGGAGCCTCTGTAAACCTGCAGCCTTCCTGTTCATCTGCTCAATTACATATACATTTCCTTTTGATTTTCTCACTCTGTGTCGTGCAAAATTTCCACTCCTGAAATTGTCACCACTGTCCTGCTGGTTCTCCGATCCTAGTGGAGCATCTCTGTGAACAGGGGAGAGTCCCGATGGTACAACCCCTATTCAGTTACACCCCACATTTAAATCCCTTGTCCATAAATACGTAAGAATAACTATTGAGGTGGGAGGAAGCATCTTTTTGGCTCTTTCCACTCCCAAACCTCTGCTCTAAACCTGCACCAGCAGAACCCCTTGCAGGGATGATGCTGTTGGGGAAGGTCTCCTGGTGTATTTGTCCCTGGCACTGAGTGATGCCTTTTGTTGCCTTTCTGTCCATTTCCATGCAGTGATCCCACACGAGCTTACTGCCATCATCCCTTTGTCTGGATGGATGGGGGTGCCAGAGCTGCTAGCTGCTGTTAGAAGGCAAAAGATAAAGATTTACGAAAGTTAGAGCTCTTAATTTGTGCAGATCACTTCAGGCTGAATCCATCACTTAATGTATACACACACACACACACACACCTTGGAAGCGCCCTGGATGCAGCCAATCACTTAATGTATACACACACACACACACCCCTTAGAAGTGCCCTGGATGCAGCCGGACCTCCTGGCTCTCTCTAACAACCGGCTTTATTGTACTCAGCGCTGAAAAATGGATTTTGCTGATTTTCAGGAAACTCTGGATTCCTTGGTCAGTAACGTTAACATTGAGCTGCTCAACGCCCTCCGCTACCACATGGTGAACAAACGGGTCCTCACAGATGATCTGAAACATGGAACCACACTGAACTCAATGTACCAGGACCTGCCTATCCAGATTCACCACTATCCCAATGGGGTAAGACATTTCATAGGATCACAGAATGGTTTGGGTTGGAAGAGACCTTAAAGCCCATCCAGTGCCACCCCCTGCCATGGGCAGGGACACCTCCCACCAGCCCAGGTTGCCCAAAGCCTCATCCAGCCTGGCCTTGAACCCCTCCAGGGATGGGGCATCCACAGCTTCTCTGGGCCACCCATTCAAGTGCTTCACCAGCCTCACAGGAAAATATTCCTCCTAAAATCCAATCTAAATCTACCCTCTTTCAGCTTAAAGCCAATTTAGTATACATATTTAGAAGGAACTAGAAAATAATATGTATAAGCAGATAGTCCCATCGATGCTATCACAGGGAAGCTGCCCACATCACTGTTTAACAGTATGCTTCCCCAAGTGTTGGTTCTTGCGTATTTTCTTAGTCTTGATCGTTCAGGGTGGACAAAACCACTGATTATTTTCAAAGCTCATGAAACATGAAATGTTTCAAACATTCTTGATAGAGCGCTCTCATTCTTTGTGTGTTTTTTTAGGAAACCACAATTTCTGCTCCTGCTGATTCAATATTATAGCTCTTGCTGCGTGTGAAATAGCAAACCAGCAGAGGCTGCTTTACCTTCTGCTTTTAGTGCATATAACGCCCCGTGGGTCTTTCCCTCTGCAGATTGTGACTGTGAACTGTGCCAGGCTGTTGAAAGCTGACCACCATGCCACCAACGGAGTGGTTCACGTCATCGACAAAGTCATCGCCACTACCACGAACAGCATTCAGCAGATCATCGAGACTGAGGAAAGCCTGGAAACTCTTCGGGTGAGTCCACCCCACGTTTCCTCCAGGGATCCTTAAAGATGTTCTGTCATCCCAATCCCAACTGAATTGTCATGAAGAGCTTGCTAGTGCCTAGGTGCTGTGACCCTAAAGCTGCTGATAAAATCCTTGTACAAATATAGTTTATTTTGCTCTAGGAAGAGAAGTGTTTGGTATCAGCGCAAGTAGGGTTTTATGGGAATAATTGTCACCCTGCTATTGCTGTCAGTAAAGTCTGGCTCCTCACTCTTCTATAGGAATCTCAGCCTCAGGAGATATTAACTGTTCAGATTTGATGAGTACTGGTTTACTTGCCAAGTTAAGGAATAATTTCAAAAGCACAGGGGTTTTGCAGTTAGCCAGCTGCGGGTTCTGATCTGAATTCTTCACTGGAACTATTGTGACCCTTTCCAGGCATATCAGGGTATTGGAACTAGCACTCAGTCTGGCCAAAAAAAGGGCTCTTGTACTCAAATTTCTGGAGCACAAGAGAACCACGAGGCCAGGTCAAATTTATAAAGGGACCAAAGTGCTGAAAGAAGCTATTCAGGGGGTTTTTGTAAGTCCTCTGAAATTATAAAAGCCTTAATAAATCTGGCCCTTCGTGTGTGCCTGGACAAAGTTGCTGACCTTTGTATTCTGGCTGAATGGGTTTCACCCTCTCTCCTCGTTTCTCTGAAGGCTGCTGTGGCTGCTTCTGACCTCAACAGCTTGCTGGAGAGCAAAGGCCAGTACACGCTCTTGGCTCCAACCAACGAAGCCTTTGAGAAGATCCCACGAGAAACCCTGAACAGGATCCTGGGGGACCCAGAAGCCCTGAGGGGTAAGTGCTTGTTTACTGAGCCCATTGAGAGACTGAAGAGTATTTTGCAGTTCTTCTAAATTTCTTCTCAAGGACATCTGAATGGCTCCTTGGTGCGTTCTGACCACAGCTGCAGTAAAGACATTTGACGAACTCCAGGTTTTTAAATGGGATAGCCCAGACTGTTTTGGATGTAGATAAGGCAGATGTGTAGACATGGCAGAGAGAATGATGTCCAGATATAGGCAGGAGCTGAAGCAGTCGCTTTTCCGAGTTTTCCTTTATCACTCCTGTATGTGATGGTGATTTCTATCAGTCCAGCAACGTGCAAGAAAACTAGTGTCTAATCAATGTCACTTCCCCTGACAAATGAGTCGAATAACAACACAAAACCTTTTGAAGTTGACAAAGGTGCATAAAAACTACTCTTCTGATGCACTTCATTTCACAGGCTGCTGAATTAAAACCAGCACAATTGGAGCGGAGCCCCAGTGCTGTACAGGAGGACCCCTACGAGCTGCAGTAATTTTACAGTTGATTTTCCCAGCTCACTAAGGCACTCGCTTCTCTTC
>NW_010131478.1:17847-31504 GCF_000699245.1 Pterocles gutturalis | reverse complement strand
ATCACATCCTGAAGTCAGCCATGTGTGCTGAGGCCATCATTGCTGGCCTGACGATGGAGACTCTGGAAGGCACCACCTTGGATGTGGGCTGCAGTGGGGAAGAGCTGACCCTCAACGGGAGGCCCATCATCGCCAACAAAGATGTCCTGGCAACCAACGGTGTCGTGCATTTTGTTAATGAGCTGCTGATCCCGGACTCAGGTACTGGTGCCTCTCTGCATCTTTCTTTCTGTTGCCTTTCTTTTGTCTATTTTGCAGAGGAAATACTGGATTTAGAGGGTGCAGATATTTTGTAGTGATGGGTGGACTGCCTTTAACGCAAGGGTACTATGCATTGCTTTTCTTTTCAGCTAAGACCCTGTTTGAGTTGGCACAAGAATCTGAAGTTTCCAAGTCTATGGACCTTTTCAGACAAGCTGGTCTCAGTTCTCATCTAACTGGCAGTGAGCAAGTGACCCTCCTTGCCCCAGTGAATGATGTGTTCAAAGGTAAACTGGGGAATAAATCCCTTTCTTCCGTCACTTTGGGCCACAGATCAATCTTCAGCCAAGTCTCAGAGCAGAAGCATGCAAACCCTCTCTCAAATACCTCAGCTATAGGCAGTGGCATCTAGTTTAAAATCTGGTGCAGACAATACTCTGTATTTGCACATTTTAGTGTCGCAGTGGTCATTCCGAGTGAATCACTGGTTCTTTCCGTACTTTTTGCTGCAGATGGACTTCCCAGTGTTGACAGCAACATGAAAAACTTGCTTCTGAACCACATTGTTAGAGACCAGCTCTCCTCTAAATATCTTTACCATGGACAGAAACTCCAGACTCTGGGTGACAAGGAACTGAGAGTTTTTGTGTACCGCAATGTAAGTTCCTCTAGCGTGCAGTGTTGTATGTGGCTGAATGATGCTTGATGTCTGTAACATTATGGCTATCACATAAAAAGTGCAACTGAGCATTGTGGAAAGTATAAAAATGTCCCCTTTGAAGCGTATGTTAATAAAGTATTTTTTTTTTCTGCAATTTTGTTCGCAGAACCTTTGCATTGAAAATGCCTGCATTGCTGCCCATGACAAGAGAGGAAGGTTTGGGACCCTCTTTAGCGTGGACAAAATGTTGACTCCCCCAACTGGCTCCGTGATGGATGTTCTCAAGGCAGACCATCGCTTCAGGTGACCTTTTAGTGCCAGTTAGGAGCAGAAGAGCTGCCAAAGCAGTTTCTCTTTATTATGGGTCGTAGTCATGACTAAACCTAATATTTTCAACATGGAAGGAGCATCTAAACCCATGGTCTCATCCTGAAATTATAGGGGGTGAGACTTCAAATAACCCTTCAATGAATTTTGAGCCAACAGTATGTTGTCCCCCTTAATACAGTCAGAAGCTGCTCTGGAGCCATCTGTGCCCATCAGAGCTCCTGTGGCTGGGGCTTTCTGTCTCCTCACTGCCACTTGGTCCCCAAGGATCAGCATCCCCACCTTGCTTTGCCATTTCTCAGATGTTTTGGTTCAACCTCACATGCTTATTTCCTACCTAATCAACATCTTGGCTAATTGATTTGGAGGACCTCAGGAGGATTTTGCAGTTGTGACTTGTCAGCTCTCTTTTGAACACAACATGCAATTGCTCAAAGACCAACAGAAGTAGTTTACAGTGAAGTATTTTACATGTGTTTGTTTTGCAGCACATTGGTGGCTGCAATCCAGTCTGCAGGTCTGACGGAAAACCTGAACAGGCCGGGTACCTTCACGGTGTTTGCTCCAACAAACGAAGCTTTCCGAGCCATGCCCCAGGGGGAGCTGAACAAACTCATGGGTGAGCATTTTCAGAGCACTGAGACGAGCAGCTGCTGTGTGTTCTTGGCATGATGTGGGAGAAATGGCTGAGTTTCTTTGCCACATCTCATTCTTTGACTTTGTCTGTTGGAAGCGTGGGCTTCATGGGTTTGGACAAGCCCCATTCCAGCAGAAGGCTGAGGATGCATGGAGTGGCACCCGACTCTCACACAAAGCGTGGGCATGGGCTTGGAAAACATGTTTGTAGTGTGTGTACTACAAACTTACTATGACTTAAACTGGGCTGGGCTGGTTGGTGTAAGCAAGATAACTCTAAGGTGTTTCTAGAGGAACTGAGGAGGTCTCTGCCTTGCAAGTCAGGGATGGGAGAAGTGAGAATGTGGCTGTCAACCACATAGGAGCAGGGTGTCTAAAGTAAGTTTTGCAAATAGAAAATGCAATCCACATTCGGCCTCAAGCTACACTGCATGAAATTTAAGTAGTACAAGGATGGAGCTGTTGCTCCATCTATGTGTACATGGACAAAGCAGGACATCCAGTCTGATCCTGAGAAGACAAATATTTCAGCCTAGCAGAGATGAAGACCTGTGTCCTGAAAAGCGCAGGCAACAGGCTGGGTGTGGCAAAAAGCATGGGAATGTTTAATAATGCTCTTCTGGATAAGCAGCATGATATTTTCTTTTGTTCATATTGAAAACCGGCTGTGGTTGGAAACAATGTCAGGTATTTGAGTGTAATGTCTTCTCGTCATTAAAGCCCAACCAAACATTGACATCATAATTTGGGAAGCATCTGCCCATGGTAGCTGGTTATCCTTTTAAGTGCAGGGATAAGGAACTTGGTCATATCAGCCTGCACGTCCAGTCTAGTGCTCAATGTGTAAATATTTCAGAACTGTTGTGCAGCTATTGTAAACGGCGGCAGGAGTGAAGTATCCCAGATGCAGACACTTCATACGTTCTTGTTTCTTCACGCAAATATTTAGCTTACGCTCCTGACGAAGAAGTGAATCATGCTGGTGAGGATGTGCAGGGTGAGCTGTGGCCACCCCAGAAAAACTGTAATGGAAAAAACACTCAGAGGGTATTCAGATATAGGCAAAACAAAAAGTTCCCCTTGCTGAAGGAGCTGCTCTGGTTTCATGGATGGAGGCTCTCTATCTTCTGCACTAGCTGTTCCCCATCGCCTGTCGGTGGGTTTTGGCAGTGATAGAGGAGGGCGGCTGGCCCGTGCTGTGCACATCACAGCCTCTTCTAGAAAACAGATGGCGAAGAGGAAGCATCTTATCTTCCTAAGATGTATTTCAAAGCACAGCTACATGCGTAGAGACTCAGTGGGGTGGGGATCAGCCCAGTGGTCTGAGAGCCATTGGTGACATTTCTCCCGTGCTTTTCCCCTCCCCACCCGGGAATCCTGCTCTCTCAGCCAAGGAGATTATTGCAGTGACGCTGGTGTTGGCAGAAGTATTGACATTTGCAAATACCAGAGTGCTCTGTCTGCTTCCTTATTTCACAGAGGTCTTTTTTTCCGTCTTGACTTCCTTGGGAAGTGAAAGTACCAACAGAAGCAGGTTCATAGTGTGCACAGTGGGAGAATGAGGGACTGGAACACCAAGAGATGGGGATTTCATGGATAGGGCAGGTTTGGTGTGTACCAAGGTGGGACATTGGAAAAGCATCCTTCTGGATTCACTGGGATCCTGACCTGTCCAGGTAGGAATGGCCCCAATGTCCTAACCAGTTCCAACCGAGGTCCTTCTTCCTGGACTTTTCAATTTCACATTGTTCCCTTGCACTTTTAGGAAATTATGGTCTGCTCCATGTAATTCCATTCCCATGAAATGCGAGAAGCAAGTGCTGATGCTGTTTTGCAAACATAAATGTTTTTCTTCCCTCCAGGTAATGCCAAAGAGCTTGCCAACATCCTCAAGTTCCACATGGCCGATGAGATCCTGGTGAGCGGCGCGGTCGGTGCCCTCGTGAGGCTGAAGTCCATGCAGGGAGATAAACTGGAAGTCAGCGTGGTGAGTCCCCTCGATGAGGTGTCATGGTCAGCAGGGCTGGGGTCCATGTCTGGGACCAAAGCATGTCTGCGCTTGTGTGGATGATGTGGGAACCTTGTTGAAATGTGTGCATGGACCCACCAAACGGTGTTTTCTGGGCTGTAGCAGAGGGGTTGTTGCCGTGTGTTCACTTCAACAGTCTTGAAATGTGGTTTTCTTCAGCTTTCTCCCCAGAAGACCAGTTGTAAATGGTTTCCAGGAGCTGTTATAAATTCAACCCTGAGTCATGAGGGAAGAAGTATAAATAAATTAAACGAATTGCTTGTTCAGCTAGCACATCTTTTGTAGTGTAGCAAAAATGATCTCCGCACAGGCTCCCTTTACGCAGCAAGGTTTATTTAATGTATAATTTCATTTCAGAAACTCTGCACTACATTAAGAAAATGTAGGATCCTCTATTGAGAAAAAAAATATTTCAGAAAATAAATAACTCAAGACCCACTCGGTGCATAAGAAAGAAAATGTAGAACAAAAATGGAAAGGCCAGTGTTTCCAAGGGTGTTGAGTTGTCCAACTTGTGTGCTAGACTCCTCCAGTGTCCAGCCCTGATCTGCCTTCTCCTGATGCCATCTCCGCAGCCATCCCTCTTGGCACGAGCAGCGGCAGTGACAAAAGTTTCTTATTTTCTGCTTTTTTTTTTTTTCTTTTCCTGAACAGAAAAACAATGTAATACATATCAACAAGGAGCCTGTTGCTGAAAGCGATATCATGGCCACGAATGGGGTGATTTATGCCGTGAACTCTGTGTTACAGCCTCAGGGTAGGTCCATGGTTACAAATATCTAGAGCTGCACCATTGCAGCAGAGCTGCTTTGGGAGGGAGAGGTGATACATGGCAAATGCTTCTGTTTATTGAGGAGGATTAGTCTGTTCTGGGATTTTCAACACATCCTCCAATATACTGGAAGGAAACAGCCTACGTGCTTTGACGAGGATTTCAGTGCTGTCTATGTCCCACCCTTAGCTTCAAGGCCACAAGAAAGAGGTGATGAGCCTGCGGATCCCGCATTAGAAATCTTCAAACAAGCATCTGCGTTATCCAAGGTAAACGGCAAAAAATCTCTCGTTGTAGAACTCCTAGAATCACATTTCGGTAATAGCGATTGGAAGATAACGTCACGTTCCGATTTTGCCTTCCGAAGAGAGTGAGTGTATGTGTTTCGTGGAATAACCAGTCCTCTCTTCTTACATGATTTAATTATATAGGAAATAAAAAATTTTGCAACATGAAGCCTACAGTTTTGCAGCACACTGTGAATGTGACCTTGGCACGGTACGATATATGTCAGCCTCCAATAATGAAGAGTCATTCATCCATAGTTGTTGGAGACTGGGATAAATATATTGACATGCAAACTGTTCTTATAGCTGTCGGAGATTTCTTGTATTTATGCAAACTTTATATTTTCTTACCATGCAGGTTTCTCAGAGGACTCCTCGACTAGGTAAGACAACTTCTCTAGCTTGTTTCTAATTTACATTGTGCATCCCTGTCCCTGAAAGAGACGTTTATTCTGTTTTCTTGCTCCAAGCAAGATGTAGCATAACCGGGAGGGGAGGGGACAGGGAGATGCTGTGTGATTGTCCCAGTGAACTCAGTCTTCTCCTTGGCAGCACCTGTCTACTCCCGGCTACTAGCGAGGATGAAGGAGAACTCGGGTGGATTCTGAGCCGTGTTGTGAGCAACCGCAGTCAGCGCCTCCATCCCATCCACTCCGGCTGACAGATAAAGAGAAGGACAGAATTGTTTTTAAAAACCAAATATCACCCTTAAATTTATTTTTGTTTCCCATGAAATGGATATGGAAAATGAAAAGCCATATATATATGTATATATTTTAAGACCTTTTTTTTTGTTTTGTTTTGTTTTAACCTTAAATTTCCCACTCTGAGGATAGGTTTTTGGGTTTGTTTGTTTGTTTTGTTTTCCCACAAAGTACTCACAACTTGCAATTTTTAACACACCCAGTTTGGGGCTTTATATATATGTACAAGGGCAGGTGCTTAATTCCGCCCTGGTTCAGGAGCTCAGATGGATGCTCAGAGCTCGCCTTGGTGCTGTCTCACCTCGGGGACCGAGAGGGGCTGAGTCGAAGCCCCTTTTCCAGGCTCCCAGTGGTACCTACTGGCACTGCAAACTCCAGGCTCCCAAAGTGGGAAGCCAGGTACAGTCTCACTGAAACCCCCCCACCAAACCAGTGCCAGAATTGGGAAATTTTGTCCAGAATGACGTGTCAGGAACTGTGTGTCTTCAGATTTCTGAGCAAATACATCACGCGAGGCCAGCTGTATGGCTGGGCAAACAGAATTGCTTTGGAGGAAGTAAATTTGTTGAATTCATTAACCGTTACCCAAGCAATTTTTTTTTTTTTTTTAAATAAGCATGTGTTTCCTTCTTCCCCTGTGTTTTAAAAGTCTTGTATGAAATTCTGAATTGAAGGCTTTTAACAAAAGCCTCTCTATTGACATTGAGGAAATGGCATAATTATAAGCTATGGTTTGAACTGTTCTCTTTTTTTTTTTTTAATTGAGTTTTGTTTATACCTATGGGTTTTAACTGTGCTGCATTTTGTTCATGAGATTGAAATGAGAGTTCTCCCTGGCAGAAGCCTTCCAGAAAGAAAATATTCTGAATTGAAGGCTTTTAACAAAAGCCTCTCTATTGACATTGAGGAAATGGCATAATTATAAGCTATGGTTTGAACTGTTCTCTTTTTTTTTTTTTAATTGAGTTTTGTTTATACCTATGGGTTTTAACTGTGCTGCATTTTGTTCATGAGATTGAAATGAGAGTTCTCCCTGGCAGAAGCCTTCCAGAAAGAAAATGAGTCATTTTTAATAATGTTTTTTTTTAATAAAAAATTAAAAATAAAATCAAAAATATAAATATGACAAGTGATGATAATGCTTGTTTGTTTTTTTATTTGCTTTCAGTTGCCTGATGGCACAGTTTGACTACCCGAGCACTGGGAAGGAGGGGGTCAGATTTAGCCAGATATCAAGTGCAGACTACAAAAAAAACAGATTGTTTTGGTCTCTCTGGCTGAGAAACGCGTTGGTAGTTTTTCTTCTATTAAAAGCCCAAATCAAAATCCCATATGCTGTGAGCCATCTGCATAACTCAAATGTGTGAAAAATAATTAAGCTCTTCTTTCATTTCCCTTCCCCAACCTCCCATCTCATCTTTTTATCTTTCTGGCATGATGGAGTCCTGTTATTGAAGGCTGGAGCGGTGATGGGGAACCCTTTAAGCCACCTATTCCCAGCAGCCCAATGAAGAAGAGTCGTATTAGGGGACTGGCTCCTGTGGGAGGCTCAGCTTTTTGTAATTAGAATAATTAATTACTAACACCTATAAAAGCCTGAGAGAAAGGAAAAGCCACTTTCCTTCCTGCTCAGTGGTAGTGTGTGTGTGTGCAATTTTCGAGAGCAGATGCTTGCTTTTTTTTTCTTTTTCTTTGTGAGTCTTTTTTTTTTTTTTTCTTCTTCCCTGCTTGATGGTTAAGTGATATAGAGTCCTTCATAACTTGGGAAGCTGGAAAGTAGATCTGATTCTCATCTAGGTGAGTGTGCCTCACTGATACCTTCTTGGTGTCTGACCTTGTGGCTAATTAAGTGTTTCTTTGCAAAATGAAACCAACGGAGTAGATGGGAGTAGGGAAACTTTGCTTGGATGTACTTAGTAACTACAAGAAGTCCTGTCTGCCACGAGAGCAGTTTTCATCTCCTCCTGGGAATACAGCCCTGGCTTTTCCCTGGCTGGTTTATGGGCAGGTGTTGGGGCTGGTGGTGATGCAGCAATAATCTCCTTCATGTTTTGCGTGTGGCTTGACTTTACTAGGCTTGCTTTGAGCAGGACACCAGGTTTATGAGTCCCAGCAGAGTTTACAGTAGATAGAGGTGTGTTATCCTTCCAATCCAATTCCCATTTTGCTCTGTCCCATTGCTTATCTTCCCTGGCCCTCTGGCAGTGTTTCCTCTCTTGCTCCTCCTGCCTTCTCCATCCCCATAGCTGCCGTGGGGTGCCAGCAGCAGCTCCCCACAGTGCCACAAATGCAGGGCTATTGCGTCACCCCTATAATTTCTCTGGGATCCCACATCCTGGGAAGCCATCCCGGGGTGCCTTCCCATGGGTTCTGTGCTTGGAAGCCCCCCAGGGCCTTGGTGGCTCCAGATGATAGTTCATGTTGGTGGAAGTTCCTGAGATGACTTAATTCTCCTAATCCACGTTGGTTTCTCACCCCGCTGTGCTTGGAGGGGGTTACCCACATGGCTTAGATCAAGGGCAACAGTTGAGCTGCTTTAGCTGATCAGGAAGGACTGCGTCTGTTCCTTTGATTCAGTGACAATTTGGGGATGTTTTCCCCCATGGATATTCATCCCTGTACCTTACACCCTATAGAGTGAGAGTAGCTGCTGGCAGTCATCCCACCAAGAGGAGAGAGATGTTATTGCTTCAGCCTTCGAGAGCTGTGAAGAGAGGAAGCGAGAGGAGAGCAGCTGAAAGATGGGGAAATGAGGAGTGCTGAGATGATGGGAATATCAAACTTATCTGTCATTTTCTAAGGACATATTTTTTAATTTTTTTTTTAATGTGACAAAAGGTGGAAGTGAAAGGAAGAAGGAAGTTGCTGGTGCTGAGGAGAAACATAACTCCCCTGGGGAAGTGCTGGTCCTGCGAGTCCAGCTGGGCTTGGGAACCTGAGGGATGTCCCAGCTGAGGGCTGTGGTGGGATGGAGGAGCTGGGGCTCCCCTGCGGACCCACCTATCCCACCCTGCAGCTCCTGGAGTCTACAGGCAGCACTCTCTGGGGTGGCAAGAAGCAAAGACTGATAAAGCTGAAAGAGCTGATTTTTAAGCTGAAAGAGGGGAGATTTAGATTGGATATTTGGAAGAAATGTTTTCCTGTGCAGGGGGTGAGGCAGTGGCCCAGGGTGCCCAGAGAAGCTGTGGATGCCCCATCCCTGGAGGGGTTCAAGGCCAGGCTGGATGAGGCTTTGGGCAACCTGGGCTGGTGGGAGGTGTCCCTGCCCATGGCAGGGGGTGGGACTGGATGGACTTTAAGGTCCCTTCCAACCCAAACCATTCTGTGATGGTGCTGCTGGGCAGGGGTTTGGGCTGCTGCAGCTGCAGAGTCCCTGGGGCAGCCTGAGACAAGCAGCATTTAGGATCACCCTTCCTGAGGCAAGCACAGCTGGGGAGTTCAGCTCACACTGCACCAGTGGTTTTGGTTTCTCAGGCTGTTGGAGTATTTCCACCCAAAACCCAGAGTGTGTGTGTGCATGCCACTGTGAGCCCGAGTTGGGGCTGTCCTCTGCAGGAACACCCTCCAGGGCTGGGGCAAAAAGAGCCAAACTGAGAGCAAATGTGAGGCTTTTGGAGGAGAATTTTGCTTTTTTCCTCCTTTGGAGTCAAGAGTGTTTTTCTATTGAATATTTGCAGGAATGTGCAGCCGCCCTTGTTTACTTTTTTAGAATAATGATTCCTTCACTTGCAGTGGCTCCAGTTCAACAAAATAATTAAATGTATGCAGAAATCCATTTAGGAAAAATACAGCTTGTAAGTGTGTGCTCTGCTAAGTCCTGAAATCCCACTGGGGAAAAGTGATCATGGCTGGGCCAAGGCTGGTGGGTAGCTCCTGTGCCGGCTGAGCACCCGTGCTCTCCTGGGTTGGAGCTGTGAAAAGAAAGGCTGGAAAAACAAATGTTGAATGTGAAATGCAGTGTTTTAGGAAGGTTAATGTGGTGGTTTTGCTCCTTTACATCTGGAGACAAGAGCCAGAGACTTTCTTCTAGAAAGTTCTTTAACTTTGGGGTGGCCTTCTGCAAATCTATTTAAAGCAAGAGAAAAAGCAGTGCTGTGCTTTGTCCCAGGAGAGATCTCACATGCTGTAGTGGAAAACATGTGCTCTTCCAGCATCATGGAAATCTTGGAGCACTGTTTGCTTGGCTTACAAGAGGTTTGGAGTTGATGTGCCTCAAGTGCTGGGACTTGGGGAGGTCTTGCTGTGAGGTAGGTGATGGCAGCTCCCTGCATCTTGTGGAAAGGCAAAAGCCTTCACGTGTTTCAAAGGAGGAATGAATGAAGTCAAGGCATCGCAGCCAGATGTGCTGCAGAAGGATGACCCCTGAAAGACAAACCTGAGGGCAGGTGTGAAGCCACCCATGTGGCATTGCTGGAAAAAATGGTACTCCCTGCTCTTCTGTTGTCATTAAATTCTTGTTTCTACATGGGATTTATTGGGAAGTCGTTGCACCTGTTAGCTGTTGTCTCAGGAGGACCAAAAAGAAAACCAAAGGGTAATACTAGTGCTGGTGGAAGATAGGCTTGAAGGAGCAATCGGCATCAGAGGCATCCGGCTGTGGCTCAGGCAACTTGTGGTTTTTCTTTCGAGTCATTTTCAGTGATGCATTTGAGAGGTTTTGCAGAAATCTGTAAATTCCCCGAAGAAAAATATTTAGGGGGATTTTCTTTCCAACAATTAATGATGCCTTGCTGTTTTGTAATATTTTTTATGAGTAATTACTTTGCAAAAGCTCAGCACTTTTCCTAGGGGAAGTAATTTGGAGCAAAAGCAGAAGAGTATCAAGTGTGCAGCGAGTCATGCAGCACGTTGTGAAGGCATCCTCCTGCTAAGGTAGAATGACTTTCCTAAGGATCAGTTATCACCTCCTGGAAAGGAAGGTGACAGGAAGGGTTTGCTGGATGCTGCTATTTGTGATACACTGAAAATTTCTTTACAGAATTATCAGGAGTTGGTCCAGGCACATCTTTTTCCTGGTACACCTACCCTTGACTTTTCTGCAGCTTTTCAGAGAGCTTGAATGCCTCTTAGGCTTTTGTCTTGCCACCTCTCTCTTCTTTCTTGGTTCAGTCTGTCTTTCCAGTTGGACTTCATCTGACTTCTGAAGCTGTGACTTCAGTTTTTCATGTGCAGCTTGTGCATCAATCTCTATTACCTGACAAATGCAAAATTGGTTATATTTAACTGCTACTTCTGGGAAGAATCAAGATCTCCTGGTTAGAAAATAATTGTGCAGGACCTGGGGGGGCCTTCTGAGGGCATTTGTTGAATTAGGGAGGCGAGAAGATGAATTAATAGATTTCAAGGTTTCCACCAATGCTTCTGTGTAGCTCTTCTAGCTTTCTGCCCTTGTTTCAAAGTTTGGGATAAGTGACCTTTTAGGTGGAAATCCCATACAGCCCCAAAGTATTGCAATGCTATCTTTGTACATGCAGCACTTGAATTACCAACCTCCATGAAGAGCCAGGGGATGGCTCTGAGGAAAGGTGAAGTATCATGACAACAGGGACAGTAGCTGTCACTTTATAATTAAGGCTGATTTTATATCACTAGTCTGAAGACACATCCATCTGCTGTAAGCATCCTAATCTCTGTACCCAGCATGGTGTGTGTTCTAGCAATGCTGTCAGTGGTGTTCATGGCTTTGGACACTGGACAGGCTCATGTGGTGATAGAACCACAGACCGGTTTGGGTTGGAAGGGACCTTAAAGCCCATCCAGTGCCACCCCCTGCCATGGGCAGGGACACCTCCCACCAGCCCAGGTTGCCCAAAGCCTCATCCAGCCTGGCCTTGAACCCCTCCAGGGATGGGGCATCCACAGCTTCTCTGGGCACCCTGGGCCACTGCCTCACCCCCTGCACGGTTAAAAATGCAGCTTCCAGCTTGGAGCTGGCTCCTGGTGGGCACCTCAGAGTTCAGGTTGTGGGTCTGGCTGGATGGGGTGACCTACCAAGTCTGTCTCTGGTCCTACTCCTAGACAGATAACAGACCCCCACCATTCCTGTCACGTAAACCCCGAAGTGCTCAGGTAGAAATATTTACAGACTTGTCCCTGACAACCATACATCCACCCCTGTACTCAAGCTAAAGGGACCTGATTTTGCAATCTTTGCTCACATGAATGGTAGTGACACACCCCGTTAATCACCCCTGTGGACGTGCAGTGGCACCAACAACGATTAAACCAGCAAAAGTGCCTGGTTCCCTTCCTTAGCTCATAACTAAAGAGCAGGAAAAAGTGGAATAAACAAAGCAAAGCTGCAGGGTAGACACGCAAGGCAAAGGGAACTGAGGAGCATCAGCAGAAAGTCCTCCAGGACAACACCAGCTGCGAGCACTTGAGGCTCAGGAAATGCTGCTTTTAAGAAGTTCGTGGTGCTATTGCATAGGGCCGGAAACAGGCTGGGGGTGAGGCTGTGCAGTTATGCCTTTTATTTGCTCAGCATATTTTGCCTCTTTTTACGTAAAACCAGCAAATGAGGAACTTAAAGTCCCTTCTCCCATAAGAGCTTTTGGCTGCACAATTGTTTATGGGCTTTCTGCTTTTGGGCTGCTTCCACCTGATGTTCTTGCTGCTGTTACCCTGAAATCTATAGAAAAACAGGAATAACATGACCTGTGCTCCAAGATTTTCTGAAATGCCCTTGAAGCTCCAGAGATCTGAGCTGAGTTCCAAGAGATGGGACACTGAGCTGGGTCAGCACTGAACTGTGAGACACAGTGGGACTGGTTTGAGCTCAGATCAGGTCCTGTGCTGTGCCCAGAGAGCTCCTGGTGCAGATTTGGGAGATGCCCTCCATCGGGTCTGCAGAGAATGATGCTCATCCACACCTTGCTGCTTGGGCTGGGACATGGGAACTGTGCTTCCCAGTAGGTCCCAGCTGTGTGGCTGGCGTCACTTGGGGCACAGTGGAGAGGCTCTGGGGCTGCTCTGGCTTTACACAATGGGAGGGCAAGGTGTCATAGTAAGGAGGTAAAACCAGACAGTCTGGAGGAAAGCAACTCACTGGCACACGTGTCCTCTCCACCTGCCATTCCTCTGAGTAATCTCTCCCAGCTAAGTACCTTTACAGTAAAAAGGGCAGCTGCTGTTTCAGGTTAGCGGTTTCTGAGGCAATACCATTGCCTCATTGTTTATTTGGTTTCCTGACTCCCCAGGGTGAGCTGGCTTGTTAGAAAGCCACATTCTTCTCCTCTTCCTCTGCCCATCACTGGGTGATGGCAGTGAGGGTTGAAACCACATCCCTGTGGGATGCTGTGTGCCGACTGTGCAGAAGTCTGGCTGAGTCCAAGGAGATGCTGATATGCTTGAAGGCTTTTTTTTTAAGGACTAGAGCAGTCCAGATCATATCAGAGGCTATTGGAGGAAAAAAAAAAATAGGAAGAAATTTGCCCTAGGAAGCCCTGAAGTAAGGCGGTGGCTGCTTAAGGAGAAATAATTTTTGAGGGGAATGCTTCGGAAAGCCATGGGCAGATGTTCCTGGGAAATCCAAGGCTTGTCTTCATCTGGGCTCTCCCTCCTGCCCTTCACCCTGACTTGCTTAGCTTTAGGCCAGATCAACAAGAATTGGGGGAAACTGAGGCTGGGTGTACCCAGGATGAATGTGAAATGCTGGAGGGTATGGGGCTGATGGGCAGGGAGGGATGTGATGCACAACCTGGGGATGCTCGGGGTACTGGGAGCAAGGGAAGCGCCATGGGGGATGCTCAGGGTACTGGGAGCAAGGGAAGCACAATGGGGGATGCTCAGGGGTTACTGGGAGCAAGGGAAGCACCATGGGGGATGCTCAGGGGTTACTGGGAGCAAGGGAAGCACCATGGGGGATGCTCAGGGGTTACTGGGAGCAAGGGAAGCACCATGGGGGATGCTCAGGGGTTACTGGGAGCAAGGGAAGCACCATGGGGGATGCTCAGGGGTTACTGGGAGCAAGGGAAGCACCATGGGGGATGCTCAGGGGTTACTGGGAGCGAGGGCAGCACCATGGGGGATGCCCCGGGG
>NW_010131478.1:0-17753 GCF_000699245.1 Pterocles gutturalis | reverse complement strand
GGAGGGAGACTCCCTGGGGGAGCCGCGGGGGTACTGGGAGGGAGGGGAGCACCCTGGGGGATGCCCAGGGGTACTGGGAGGGAGGGGAGCACCCTGGGGGATGCCCAGGGGTACTGGGAGGGAGGGGAGCACCCTGGGGGATGCCCAGGGGTACTGGGAGGGAGGGGAGCACCCTGGGGGATGCCCAGGGGTACTGGGAGGGAGGGGAGCACCCTGGGGGATGCCCAGGGGTACTGGGAGGGAGGGGAGCACCCTGGGGGATGCTCAGGGGTACTGGGAGGGAGGGGAGCACCATGGGGGATGCTCAGGGGTACTGGGAGGGAGGGGAGCACCCTGGGGGATGCTCAGGGGCACTGGGAGGGAGGGAAGCACAATGAGTAATGCTCGGAGTAGGTGGTCCCAGGCCTGCTGACCAAATGTTCCTCACAAACTATGTTTGGATACCACAAGGCAGTGATTTCACTTTCCTGTTTAAAACCAGGCCCCCCCAAGTTCCATCGCTGGCTGCTAGGACTCTCCTCGCAGCATGCACGGGTCGCGGAGCAGCAGCCCCTCTCCTCCTGCGGGTAACCCCGGGCAGCACGGATCCTGCCTGGGAGCGAGGGGCTGCGGAGCTGTGTTGCTCGTTGTTTAATTGTAACCAGATTCCCCTTGCAACGTCTGCTGAAATATTTATAAATATCATAGCCAGCAGCTGCTAATGCCAAACAGGAAATTTTAAGCTGAACAAACTTTTCCACGTTTCTAAGTGGGAAAAGCAAACTGTAGCTAAGACCAGTATTTAAAAAAAAATAAAAATCTAAATAGCAACAAGCTTCCACTGTTCTGTATCCTGAAAGAAGTTCATGATTTCTTGAAGTCTTGGTCCCTTCCAGCTAGACCGTTTTGTCTAAGCAGGATGTCTGCACAGTGACAGAAGGTGGCTCTGAAAAAGAAAATTGGGTTATAGCTCAATGCAGGCTGTATGGCCCGACAGCCCGACGTAATGGTATAGCCTTTACATTGGGGCTGCCTCACAGTGGGAAAGGGCCAGTGGGAAGCTTTCAGCAAAGGTACATATGTTTTACCCGCTCTTGTGGTAGCTGTCTGTCTCGGGGGACTGGCATTTTAAGCTGTTGGTTAATGTACTTTCAAGGAAATAAAAAAAAAACCACACTTGAATGGAGAGCTGTGAGCCCTATTTATCTTGCACTTCATGCTTTGGGTTTTTTTTCCTCTTTCGAGCTATTTTCTAGGATTTTCTTGTTTCTGCTCATTTGTTACTTGGTATTGAGACAAGATTTTTGAGCACTAAACCACAGATAAAATGTAACATTGCATCTTTGTGGAAATACCTTTTTTAAACAACTTCTGTCACTGATGAATTCACTGGATTCATCTTCAGGCAAAAGGCATTATCAGGCTTTTTAAAACTGATTCCTGTCATTTCATACTCAATGGTACTGAAATAGAGATGAAATGAAGCAAATGTCCTCAGTGTGCATACTAATTCTAAAATTATATTCTTCAAATCAAGCATCTTCCAAATGAAGAGGTACAGTTCTATAACCTTGAGCCTTTTGAAGAATGAATTGTCAAAATAACTCAGTCTCCACCATCCCTGCTATCACTTCTTGATACAGATATTTTTAAGGTGCTCCTTCAACAAACTCTGATTACTATGGTACCTTAATGGAAAGAGAAGAGATTTCTAAAATCTGTACCTGATGCTGAGATTTTTTTTTGTCTTTAATGTCTAGCTGTTGGTAGTAAATCCTTATCTGTTTCTGTTATGTGAGTTAATTTTATTTGAAACGATGGTGTGCAGTGAGCTTGGCTATAGGAGTGCATGCGCTGAATGGCACTGTGCCATCTGGGTGGTTTTTGGTGAGCAGTATGCATTTGAAGAGGCAAAAAGATTGTGTAAGGAAATTAAGTTCTAAGGATTCCTGTAAATTATAGTGACTAACAGTAGTAGGATGTCAGGAAGGCTTTATTACAGTATAAAACGTGGAGTTCAGCATCACATTTATTCATAGCTTTCCTAATTCCTTCATTTAATTATGGATGGGAAATAAAGCACGCAGGTGGGCAGCCCTGTGAACATGTGATTTTATTATAAGACTGTGACAAAGGAAGGTCTCAGCCCAGCGTGGGATGAAGGGGAGCACTGCTGGCTGGATGGTCAGAGACATCCATGGTGCTCAGTGGTCCCTGCCAGCTTCCCTGGGAACGTGGTGTGCTACCCTGCCAGCTCCCTATCCAGAAATTCATCATAAGAGGAAAATGCTGGAGTTGTATCCCTAAGAATCCCTCTTTGCATTCTTCTGATCACCTCTGTAGATTGCTCCTAAACTTTTGGCTTTTAGGTTTGGTCATTCTCAGTTTTTACACCGGGTAGGGTGCATGTGGGGCTAAAGAAAGGGTTCTGTCTCCTGCCTTCACAGGCAGGTGGTATCGGCAGGAATCCTCCCTGGGCTTTCCCCATGCATAAGAGAAAACAGCCCTTTGCAATTACTCTCTTTTTTTCATGCTGTCACTGCAGATACTATATGACAAACCAAGCTGAATTTTCCAGCAGCTGGAAAGACACCACAGCAACTGAAAACAAAGGTGGGGACCGTTGGATGGTCTCCACATAAATGTTCTCAATCACAGGGGTTTGGAACAGGTTGTCTCACTAGTTGCTTGTCACTGTCTAGTCAATCCTCCAGCCACCTTTAATGCTGATTCCACCTCCGTGCACAGGTTTGACATGGGCCAGTCTGCTATACCTGAGCGCCTTTTCCCTTGGGAATTGCTCAGAAGTGTGTGTTTGTCCCATTGTGGAAAGTGATGATCTATCCTAGAGCTTCAATCACCTGCCTCAGAGGCTTGACCTCTGCCTGGAAGTCCTGCCTGAGTATGTGTATGGTGTGCAGACTCCTTGGCAGCTCCCTCCTGCCCAAACCTTTAAAGCATCACCGGGTCTTCCCTTCCCTGGCTGATAGGAGGCACCAGGCTTTCCTGGGCCAGAATAGGCATGACAGAGCGTAAGTCACGAGTTCTCCATGTTCTGGTATCTGGAACAAGTTTCTGAGCCTAATTTAAACTAGATACTTAGTGAGAAAGAAATGTGCCTCTGAGCCTTGCAGATGTGTAGGCAGCCAGGAGGGGCACATCTGGGCAGAGAGAAATGTTTTGCCTCACTCCTAGTTAATGCTTAAGAGCCCCAAGTGTTACCAAATGAGGCTTGAGAAATAACTTAAGGCATTTCACTGCCACTGGGTAAGTTTCTGAGCTCTTTTATGCACTCTTAGATCTAATAGTTGAGGCTGGGGTACTCAACTGGCTGCTCTTCCACACACACCTTCCCTCCAGAGGTATGACTTTTCAGAATCCTCAGTGATGGCTTTGCCCAACAGTTGGTCAAAGCCTTGACGGGAATCTTGCATGCATGGATGAGGACACCACCTAAAGTCTGTGTTTCCCTGCCTTCGTGTATTAGCACCGTTGGAACAGCCTCAGCTCTTCACTGTCATCTGTCCTGTGACTCTTGTTTAGATTCAGATGTCTCTATGGCCAACGTCTTCTGACCACAGGGGTTCAGCAACATCTGAAGCATGCAGATGCAATACAAAGCAATTGAGCTGCGGTCAGACATCGCTTCTGTGACAGGGAGGTCTATTTACAAGTCTAGTTTTAAAATGCCAGCAATTAAATCCATTTTCTACATAATTAATGAGAAAATTCTGGCTGCCTACCACTAACCTCTAACTAAGGACATGGTTAAGAAGAACCTTTAGTTTCCCTGGAATGCGGTGCTGTATGGCTTTGGGCTGCAGATTACTTTTAAGTCTCTGCCCATCAGTTTGGATGGGCATTACCTGACTCCTACCCAACTTTTCAAAATTTCATTTATTTTAACATCAGTATTAAGGTGCTATTCCAATATTTTTCTCCCAACCTCCATGTGATTAATATGGAATGACAAGAACAGAGTGATGCTGAGAGCCTCTTTTGTCTGGTTTTTGGGAGAACCCATGGAAGTAAAGAACCATGTCCTGAAAGGCAAAGCTGACTCACTCCAGACCAAGACAAATATTGAATCATGAACGCGTTGGCCTGCACCATCCACTGCCAAACACAATAGTTCAGAGCAAGAGATCACCATGACAGTTTGAATAGCAAGACATGAAAAAAGGAGCAAGCTAGATCTAATTACAGCTGCCCACTGCAGATTGGGTTGCTTAAGGTAAAGGCAAACTGGAATGTCTATAACGAGTGAGTAGCTGGCCAAAGCACTGTGTGCTAGGTCCCTGCTGAGGTGACATCACTCCACCTTGCCTCGGGCACTGGAGCTGCAGCACTTGAAGATCTGGTCTGTAATTTTTATTAGATTCAGGAGCAAATTAGTTCTGGTTTAGGAATTTTCCACTAAAATTATTTTTTGCTGTGAAATGTTGATTCACTGAACCCAAAACTTACCATAAAGATAACGAGAAAGCTTTTTCATTGTATCTTGGGTGGGCTTTTGGTAAGAGAGATGGAGACCATCACTCTCAGAAACGGACCCATCAGAAGGAATGAGGCTCTGCTGCAGCTGGAGGCTGTGGTTGAACCTACTTGCATCCATGCAACAACCAGCAGCTCAGGACAGAAGACCTGGGAACAAGAGCAGAGATGTCATTTTAGTGGCCATCAGCCCAGGGCAGCAGCCTGAGCACCCATATCCAGTAATTCTGGGCTTGTTAATTGCATGGATTGTGGCACATATACCTTGCTGGGCTGACCTAGGTCTGACAGTAATGCCTTTTGGTGACTTGTGTGTGCCACGTGTTGCTCCAAAAGCAGAGACATGTTAGTGCTGCTGTTCCAAAAGCACTCCACCCACCAGGGAGCTATTCAGAGATGTCCCTTCGGCACACTTGAGTTATCTACTTCCAGCCCACTCCTTCATGGAAAGATGTCTTTACCTTCTGTCTCCCTTGTTATTTTTAACCAGGGCCAGAATTCAAACAGGGATCTGTGAGACAGGGCTGTGAGCAGGTGCTGCTTGCTTTCAGCGATGGCCCTGCCTGCCTAGAGCGGGTGTGGGACAGCTGCTGGTTTGCTCCCTCCCTGCCCCATCTTGACTTTGAAGACCTCAGCATCATGCTTGGGATGATGCTTAAGCTCAGCTGCAAGTGCTTTGGCTAGTGTTGTCAGCCATGCAAATCTGCTTCTCCAGTTAACTGTCTAAATATGTACTTTGAAGCCCATATATTATGTACATTAATATGTAATACAGGACTAATACCACTGTTATGTCTACAGCAGCAGCTCCATCCAGGTAGTAAGCACATGTTCACATTAGCGTGGCCTCTCAACCCACGGCACTGTTTGTGAGCAGTTACCTGTCCTTTTGTAACTACGTGCTGACGGGATGCAGATGGCTGTAAAGTTTTGGTGTCTGGTGGCTGTGATTGCTGCTAGCTTAACACTGGCAAATACACTGGAATTTGTTCTGTGTTTCATCTGTTGGATTTTAACAAGGATATTTTCTCCATCGCTGGACATTCTGCACATCCAGATGCCTTGCATTTTATGAGCCTTATGTAGAAAACATACCACCGCTGTAAGGTAGTAGTATAATTGTGTTTACTATAAACTCCATCCACATTCTTCTGCTTCTAGTAACTGTTCCTGGAGACTAGATAGCCAGATCTCTGGCAGTCAGATATATCATAACTGTGTCACACAGTTACTGCAGGAGCAAAATCACTGTTGCTTGCAGCGAGTGTGTGTTTTCACGTGTAAGAGGGTGACTATAATTGGAGCCACCTGCAGCCACTGAAGCCAGGAGCCTTTTGGCTTCAACACAGTTTTACAGAGAACAGTAATGCAATCACTTATGTGAATGAATCCGTAAAGGATGTTTTTCTGTTGTCTCTGCATTAATTCTTTCCAGCTTATGGCATGGAACTGTTACTGGCCCTGGGAGGCTGGGGGAGAAGGGAAAGAAGGAACGTCAGAAGCAAACGGAAGGCTGGGAGGAATGTAGGACTTGAGTTTTTTCCTCCTACTCCTATGTTCATTAAATCATGGGAACAAAAGTAAAACTATTGTTTAGTCCCATGTGGTAGAGCAGTCCTTGGTCTGTCACAGGGCAACTGTGAACTATTCTGTAGCTGCAAAACTTTCTTAAAAGGGGTCATCTGTGGCTCCTTGGGAGCAGGTCCTTAGCCTCCCTTCTGTTGCTGGGGCAAAGAACTGGCTCTAGTAAAGGTGTCTGCAGGATTCCTCCCTTCCCAGAGGTCCTACAGACAGACTTGCTGTCCCAAGGCGGCTGCTCTGGGATCCTGGGGCTTCCCTCATCCTTCTGCTGCTCCCAGTACACAGAATGTGGGCACCAGTAGCTTTCAGCTCAGATATTCAAAGCTTGGGAGCCTGTGGAGCACCTTTGCAGCTTTCTTCCTCCCATTGCTGCTGAGTCTGTGTTGTTTAGCTTGGGCTTCCTCTCCTGTGATTTACAAATGCTGACCCTTCTACCTGGCCTCTGTTTGCTTTGTCTCCTCATCCTCAATCTTGCCCAACTAGGCTATAAGAACGTTAAACACTGCATTAAACTCATTTGGCAAACAACCTTCAGACGAGCAACCTCCCTGCTGGGTTGTCAGAGCAGCTTTGCCTTCAGAGATGCATCTACCAACATATCTCTTCCCTTATTCCACTTTTTTTGTAAGATCCATTCTTTTCATCTTGTGTTCATCTCAGAAATGCCTACTTTTTTTCTCTCTTGGCACAACTTGTCCCTCCTTTCATATTTCTCCCTCTCTGTTCCAATCCCTCCCTCTTTCACTTGTGATCATACCAATACCCTTCATGGTGCATATCAGTTCTGGAAAACATCCGGAGTACCACCTCCATGTGCTCCTCCATCGGTCTCTCTGAGCAGAACCTTCCTCCAGGGAGCCTGGTACCAGCAGAAACCCAGTAGGTCTCTGGAGACATCCAGAACCATTGGGTCATTGGGGTTATGAGCAGAGCCAGCAAGCAGACATTTCAGACTGAAGGTCCCTTCCCAGTTTGTGAGTCGTCACTTTCCTCAGAGGATGGTGTTGAACTTGTAGAGAAGATTTGGCCATTTTCAGCACTTGTGCCACTTGAGTAAGAAGCTCCGTACGTGGAGCCTGGTGCTTGAAGCACTTGAACTCCCTGTTCTTGAAGAGGATGTTGGAAACTCTGTCTGACTCTCCTGTGTCTCTGAAGACTTCAACCATACATGCTAATGCTGGGGTCTGAAGGCAGATGTACTGAAGAAATGTTCCCAGATCAAAATGACTCATTAGCAGAGGCTGGGCTGAGGCCATGTTATTGTGAGTCAAGCTCCACTTGTCCCGTCTCCAGCAGCCAGTCTGTTCCAGAGAGGCTGCAGGGGCCAGACGACCTTTGCTCATTAACTAACAAGAACATCCCTTCCCAGTAGTAGCTTCCACATGCTGAAATTATTCACTTGACATCCAAATATTAATGGAAAAATGTCTTTCTAATACCGAAAGCTATTCCCTTGTTGAATTCACATCCAAACTGTAGCCTTTCGGATAGGTTTCTGGCATTCTGCTGGTTTCTCCAAAGCAACCACCTCCTGCTAATGGAAAAAGAAAACCCATTTGAAGCACTTGGAAAGAGAGATCATGAAGGTGCTTCATGCAAAACTCTGAGTTTTAATCCCAGATAAAGAAACTGGAATTGTTCTTTGGAAAGGTCTATTTCTTTGCACTATAGATGGTTGGCTGTAAAGCTAAGGAATAGGAAGACAGAGTGCCCAGCCTGATCGATTGTGACAATTTCTGGCTTATTCCAGAGAGATAATCCACGAGTGAGTACCAGCAGATTTTAACTGGCTGTTCTTTGCAGGCATCAAAGTTTCTCCTTTAAGAGCAGAGGCAGGGAAGGTAGCTGTCAAAGCACATTGCTTGTCAGGGTAGTTTTCACGGTTTTTTGTGGTTTTCCTGGGAGGGTCTCTCCCACTACCTGTTCCTCTTTTCTGTTCCATTTTGAAAAAGGCTTGCTGTGCCAACACTCACAGCACAGTGCCACAACAAATGGCAGTTTAGCTAGATAAAATGTAAGCAAGTATATTTGCCTGTTTACATAAGGTTTCTTCAGGCATGTCAAGTATTTTAGCTGTGGAAAGAGCCCAGTCATTTTAACAGAGTCAGACTGTACACAGACAGCCTAGGGCTTTCAGAAATCATTTCCTTAAATTTATTGCTGTTTCAAGCTTTCGTTTTGTCTATAATATTGTGTGTCCCAGGTCTTTCTTTGCAGCCTACTCACCATCTGCAAAGTTGTTCTAGATCTGCTACTGTATCTTGATCTGTTTCCCCAATAAACAACATTTCATACTAAGCAGAACTGCCTTTGCTCTGCCCTGCAGAATCAGGATTGATTTTTCACTGAGCCTTGACCCAAGATGCCTCTGTTCCAGGCCACCTTGACCTTTCTGCAGAGGTGTTGGTGATCAGAGACAATCACCTTTTGGAAGGGAAGAGACCAGCTCAGGCCAAGTTTGGGATGTGACGTGACATCCAGAGCATCTCACTTGGCTTTGCAGAGATGGTGACCGTGGGGCTGGCTCGAGGGTCAGGTGATGGATGGAGGTTCCCTTTCCCAAGCACTTTTGGGAAGGTCCTGAACAGTGTTGTGCAAGCATGGATCTGTCAGCGTCATCTTTCTTCCCATTCCTGTCCCCTTTGCTCCCTGTGGATCCCCACACTGTGGCAGCTCTCCCCAACCTCCTGCACACAGTCCTAGACTCCCATCTTCTTGTTGGCTGTTGGAAGCTGGAGGGATCAGAGTCTAGCGCATCTGGATGCCAAACAGAAATGGATGGTGAAACAGTGAGGTCATTGGAATGATGTCAGACAAAAGCTTTTGAATGTGGTGTTAGTGCAAAAAAGATGTGGCTGATGGTTTGCATATTCACTTGACATTTTTCCAGCTAATTCTGAATTTAAAAAAAAAAGATGGAGAACTACGTTATGTTGCGATGAGGAACAGTAATTCAAAGTCAAAACCAAAAGCAGTATAGTACCCTCTTTAGGATTCTTGACTACTGCTCTACCATGTGCCATTTTTTCTTAGTTGTAATCAAACTATTAAATTCTAAGGTTGACCCTAAAGGTCTTGAAGATAGCATTTGTCTCTGATTTTACTCAGAAAATATTCTGTTTCTATTGCAACCAAGAAAAGCCCAGGCCTTTGGCTGGGTCCCATGGTTTTCAATGGCTGTGGCTCTCCATGTGGTTTTGCTATTCCACCATCCGTTGTGCAATCTGGAATGCTAACGCAGCCCAAGAGCCAGGCATGGGCCATGCATGCACCAGTTGGCTCCTGATTTAACATTTCCAGCAATGGCTGGTAGTGATGTCAAGGCACGCTGGAGCCTTAGTCTCTCTGGGCCTGAACCTCCTCCAGAGTCAATACCAATGGTATAGTCATGGATTCCTTCAAAAATCAACCATTGGTCTCAAGTTTCAATTGTTGCTTCATCAGCTGTAAAACATCAACATAAATATGTGTCTGTTGCCATGTTATTAAGATGATTTTCATTTATATAACAGTGTCAGGACTTGGTAGACTTCCTGTTACTCTGTTGAAAAGTGGAAGAATGTGGGTGTGGGCTGGTAAATGGAAAAAAATTTTCCTAAGCCCTCCTTCTGCCACTGGTTCAGATAAACTGGGGAACAAACCCAGCTCCAGTGTGGACAGATGCAGGTCTCTGGGCATCACTCCCTTTGGCTGTTCCTGCTGGAAAACAGCCCAAAGAAGCCCCTCAAGGCTTTTTTAGAGGCTTCCTGCCTTTCCTCTGGGCTTTACTTGGGGCAAGAAACCCTTCTTCTATCTTTTAATAATTGGGCTCTTAGCTTTTAGGGGTCTTCTTGAATTTGCCTGGCCACATTAGTGATTGCAGGTTGAAAGTGCCTCTATTCTTGTGTGAGAGTAAAAGATCTATTTTTGTATTTCCCCCTTTGTGCTGGATTTCTCCTATATCCTCTTGGTTTGTTGTTGTTTGGGGTTTTTGACCCTGCAGTTCCTCCAAACCACAATGTATTTCAAGGTTAAAGAAAGATGGGCTCTTGACATTTGCTATTCCTGTGCTGCAACCTTCCACACAGACCAAGAAACTGCCAGTCAGCAGGATGTGGTCTTGTCCCCAAATATAGGAAAAGAAAGTGAGAAGGGAGAAAAAGGAGACTTGCTTAAAAAATAACTTTAAAAAAAAATTAATGGGGTGCTGATAGGTCAGGATTTAAAGAGAAATGTCCAATGCCCCAAAGCTCTTGGATGAATCCCTGGGGGCTGCACAAGGCAACTAGCAAATTGGCAAGGAATTTAGACGTTGGTCTCCAGGATGGATTTCTCTTCTGAAGGTCTGTTAGCTTTTCCTCAGTTTGGCAAACCTCCCTGCAGACTTGTCTTACGTGGCAATGGTTGGCTCCAGCTAAAAGTGATGCCAAAACCTGTAACAGCTGAAGGAAATGCATGACGAGCTTATTTCTGCATATCTGTGTTGCTCCAGATTCTTCTGAAATTATGAGAAAGTTTTTGCTTCAGTATTCTTGTCTCCTACAAGCAGAGGACTGAACTGCAGAAACCTAGAGGAATTCTAGCTGCTAAAATACCGAGGGGACTGAGATCCTCCAGCCCTCTCTCCTGGTAAAACGATCCCACCTTTTTATGGGACATTGGAGTTGTCCAGCCTCTTCCTCTGATGTGAAAAACATGCTGACAGTAATGAAATCTGCTTAGTTTCTGCAGGAATTATTGCTTTAGCTCGGTGCCACTGTAAATTCTGGCACGCTTTTACAGGGAAAACGTCTGGAGTTTAGTTTATAGAAGAAAATTAACAATAAGCGTGGAAGACTGATAAGAAAAGCTCTGCTTGCTTTTGAGCCAAGCAATTAAAAAGTGGAAAAAAATTGTAAATGAAAGGAAATTTCCACAGTTATCTAGATTCTAATTTTGTTGCTATAAATGAATCTAATTAAATGGAGTTTGAAAAGTTGAAAATTACACTTAGGGAAGAAAAACAGCTGTTGCTTAACCTTGCTTGTAGAGGTAATATTACATTAATGTTTATATTAATGTTTTCCTCCTAACTGCAGAGACCATAAAATCTGTGCTCTCATCTTTCAGAGTGAGGACAATTTAATTTATAATACCGAGAAACGAAATGTAGAGCAAAACATTGGGATGTGGGGGGCAGATGCTGCTAGAAGGGGACAGCGAGCCATCACACACCCAGTTTCCACAGCGTGAAGCAATGCGTTAAACACCTTCTAAGGTTGCACTTGGCCAGTGATGCCAAGGAACGTGGGAGTGTAATGAAGTCAATGGAGTGTGGACAGGTCCCCATGGACAGTGGATGTGTTTCAAGCAGGGGAGGCAGCCAACCAAACCCATCTCTCCTGTCTCCTGAAGGAAAAACAACCACTAAGCAGACTGATTTTTTTTTTTTAATCTTCTGAACGTGATGCTGTTACACTGTCTAGGGGTATCACTGGCCATCACCTGGTAGCATCCCATTTTGCGTTGGATCTCTGAGTCTTTGAGGTCCTGGGTCCTTTTGGAGCCCTGGAGAAGGGAGGGATGTGGATGGTGAAAGCCTTGGCTTTGATGCCAAGGTGGGCAGTCCACAGGTAGGCAAATCAGATGATGGTATTTTCAGGGCACTGAAGGACAATATCAAACACAAACTGTCTGCCCAGAGGAATCCCTCAAAGTGGGGACTGGCTGTGTCTCACCAGAAAGCCCAGTTCCCACAGAAAGTGTTGTTTATAGAAGGCCAGTCTGGGGACATGGACTTGCTGCTTGTCCTCAGCTCTGTCCTGTACATATCTGCCTTTATTTTCATTGGATAATTGGTGGCTCTGGAAATGTTTCCTTCTAGTCATTACAGCTTTTGTTTGTTCCTCAGTCTCAAACACGTGGTGTGAGGGAGACGTTATTGCTTCCTAAGAGCTTCTCACTACTGCGTTTCTTCTCTCTGCCTGTGTCTTCAGCAATCCCCCCTTAAAACACATCAGGTGCTCCGAAATCCCCTTAAATTGACTCGAGGGGTAGTCTGGTGAAGCAGACAAGGGTGGGTTTGGATCTGGAGACTGATTTCCCATGTCTGCTTGTTTTTCTGGGTGTTCTTGAAGAGCTGTCTTGGCCTCAATTTGCTTAAACCCTTTTAACAGATAACGCTGCTTATTTCTTTTAAAGGTTTTGAAGATCTCCAGCTACAGAATTTAGTGGTTAATGACTTTCTGCTGTCTGGATCTACAAAGGGGGTGGTGTAGCTCCTTCTCTATTGCTCCTCATTCAGATGTTGGGTAACACTGAGCGCTGTGTTACGGCATTTTCCAGTATGATTTCCAGACATCTTTTTCCAGACTCTTTTGTTGTTGGTTAGACGAAGTTATCGGTGAGGGAGGATGGCAAGACCCCCATGTAAGCAACTACACGGAGCATTGCTGGAGAAACCAGGGGAGCAGCATTCCTCCTGGGTGTGCTCAGTGGGTAGTGGGTCTGGGCAGGGATTTATTTTAATGCCATCGAACAAAATACCTTTATAAACTGATGTGGTCTTCTGAAGCCCTGCTGCTTTTTCATGGTGATGTGGTATTTCAAAATAGAGCAAACAGATTTTTCTCGTGGAAGGTGATGCTCATAAGCAAACGCTGACATGAAGGAAAAAAATTAATTGATGTTCAAGCAGAAAGTCAGGAGGATGATTTGTGCTCTGCAGCCTGTAGTAACCACCCTGCCCGTGATGCTGGGTGTCTGGCCATTAAAGCATCGAGGTGATGGAAGGACAGTTCCTTGCGTAAACAGCACTGACAAGACAAAAGACCCACTGGAGAGAGGAGCTCCATTTGGCTGGATGTATAGACGACTCATGCAGAAATCTCATCCATTTATAGGCTGTCTCCTGGATAGCGACTGGTCTGATTCTCCCCTGGAGCCAGTGGAAACACTTACCGGGATTCCAGTGGGAGCTCACCTTGGCCATATTTTTTTTTCCCCTCTGTAGCTCTTTGGGTTTTGTTGAGTTGTTTCTTCCAAGACTGCGGAATGTTAATCAGCAGCAGTGCGATGAGACAGGCACAGAATTCTTAGAGCATCGTTGCTCCTGCTAACGACGAAACGGTGCTTTGAGCTGAAATCATGTCTGGGGCATTGGGAAAACAGGGTTTGAAGATGATGTTGGTGTGGTGCTGTCTGGAGATTGCTGCAGGGAGACATTGCTTAATCACCTGCCAAAGCAGCATCTGTACATGTGTGCTGCTGAGCAAAGCTGGGGGGCTGCAGAGGGACCTCGGGGGTGCTGGGGAGGAAAGTTAAGAGACTGGAACAGGCAACAAGCAGCAGTTCAGGAAAGGATGGGGTGTTCTGAGGACACCAGACAATGCCAGGGAGGAGCTGCCCTTTGCCCGAAAGGAGAAAATTAAGACTAAATAACCCAAGACTTCAGTTTCCCCATGGCAGGGCAAGAGGTGGCGGGGGGCTGTGACACTCGGGGAGCAGCAGCCCCTCGGAGACCCTGCTGAGTGAGCAGCAGAACCAAGGGACATCCTGGGGACCTTCCTCCTCTGTCGGACAGCAGAGCATGCCTGGAATGATTCACTGTGCCACCGCACGGTGAAACCTGGGGGCACCGCGGCTCTGATGGAGCAGCACCCCCAGCCCTCCCCAAAACCCCCACGGCACAGCCCTGCACAGTGGTGGAGGGGATGGATCCCTTCCAAGTCCAGCAGTTAAAGGAAATGATCCTATCAAGAAAGGAAACCCCCTTAGCATCAATATGAGAATTACTCTGCATGTAATTCAGAGCACTTGTGATTCTTAGCTCGCAGCCGTGGTTTCTCGCTCACGGAAAGGTGCTTGCTTTGGGCTCCACCGCTTATGCAAGGAAGCACACGCTGCTCCCAAAGGCTGCAGGACAATTTTGAGGTTGGAATGTTACCATATAGTTATTAAGCACTTCAATTGTCAGCACAAAGTTTATTAATAACCAGGTGGAGTTGTGCATGCGGGTGACTAGCACTTTTTCTGAGGTACCATTTAGGGTTGCCGTTTCTGTCATCACTGAAAATTGCTCCACAGCAAAACTATTTATCTATTAAAAAAAAAAAAATCAATAGCTGATTCATGGTGCATTCAGAGTATGTTTGAAGTGTGGTGCAATCAGGTGTGTGGGGGGGGAACCCAATAACTGACAGAATCTAGTTAAAAACAGGTGGGAATAATATTTCCAAGTACAAAAAGCCACCGAAACCCGAGGCTTGGGATAGAAGCAGGCACTGAAGACACAGCAAGGTGCAGGAGAGGTGAATGGGACGCAGCAGCAGAGCAGCTCAGTGTGCAAGTCTCTGTGATGATGGGATGAAGTATTTGTGGTGGCTTTGGATGTTTGGTTTTGTTCTCAGGAATATCTTTCCCACCAAAGTAAATAACAATATATGGACAGGTCTGGTGAGCTGTGAGCTACGTTTGGTTGTTCCTTGCACTGGCAGCACTCATCTCCAAGGTTTTACCAGAGGTGGGAAAGTCCCCTGACTCTACCATTGACCTGTTACAATCCTGAGATTTATTTTTTTTTTCTTCCCTTCCTAGAAAAAAGAGGTTTTTGGAAAAGGGAAGGAACAGCCCTTGGCTTGCTGCCTGTGCCTGGTCTTGGTGGGAGCAGGGAAAAGGATGCTCCCAGGATGACAATAAAACATCTGATTCTGACACAGAGTGCAGCAAATGGGCATAAAAGCTTAAGGCTCTTATAAGGGTAGTTCCATTGAATTATACTGAATTATGTTATTATTTGATGCTCTGCTGACTGCTCAATGTGCCTTTTGCAATGACATGATGGAAAGTGGGAGTTTTTAAAGGGAATTCTGTAAAAATTAGGGATGCAGGTCGGAGCTCCAGCCTGGTGCTGGGGAAGCAGGGCTGGAAGGAAACCTCTGTGCTTTAATCAGCTCCAAAGAAAGGGTTTGAAGGTGTTATTGCTGCCTGATAGCACCACTTGTGCTGTGATAGAGCAGTGGTTTCTTTCCAAGGAAGCCATCTGGAAGCTGGGGGTTAACAACAGGCTTCTGCTCGTAAATATTTGTGTGTTTACTTGCCCCTGAACTTATTTTCTAAATAGCATCAGCAATTAAACTCTATCCCTGCATTGTTGCTCTGAGGCTTCTCTTGCAAACCCAGGCTAATATGAAAAAGCCACACTAACATTTATGGGATGCAGTGGCTGCTGCCAGGTCCTCCCTGCATTCTGTGACCCCCCCAGGTGACGTTTGTGAGGCTGGTTGGGGCTCGCTGCAGGTACGTGCTGGCACAAACTGCCTCTTGGGCAGCTCCGCATCCTCTCCTTGTTTTTGCTGCTCTCCTGGGGGGTTTTTGGAGGCAATCTAACAATCCAATTGTTGTCAGAGCTTATTTATACTCGGAGTCATGCTAGAGAGAAATAAAACTCTCCCAGCAGAGCAGACAAGGCTCAGAACTGCTTCCTTGGCAAGTTCCTCCTCCTGCCCCCAGGCCCCGTGCCAGCTGAGGATCCTGTTAGGAGAGGGAGGAGGAAATTGTTCAGCCTGAAATAGCTGCTCTGATAAAGTCCAGTTGGTCCGTGCAGCCTCAGGTTCAGCCACGGAGGGGTTAATTGTGCCTGGCTCCTGGGCTGTGGGCAGGGATGAGTTCTCGCAATGAAATGGTTTTTAACGGGAGACAAGGAGCCCAGTTTCTCAAACACTTGTATGCAAATGTACTGATTTGACATCACTCTGGTTGGGAAATCCCCAAATCAGAAGGAATTAAATTAAATTCCTATACCAATGTTGGTGTGAGGGATGAAAGGTTCCCTTCTTCCTTCCATTTAAGCTGCAAATCCAAGTGTCGGGTTTAAAAAAGGTGGAAAATGAACATGATTCCCAGTGAGTGGCTGCTGGATCTCGGTCTATCTGATGGTGTGGCATGAGGACCATGCGCGTGCACTCTGTCTTGTTCAATAAGGTTCGATTTAGGATGGATGGAGAAAAGCAGAAGTTGAGGACGTGCTGAAGTCCCCGTGCCCCAGCGGCGGGTACACGGTGGCTCCTTGGCACCTTTGCAGAGACGCAAGGTCAAAAGGTCCCCCTCATTCCTGCACCTCCTTCCTCGCCTGCACCAGCTGCTGTCGGAACAAGGAGGATGTGTCGCTTCCTCGAAAATGAGAACAGGGCTTTGCTCTCCTGGGAGCTCTGCAGGTGTATCCCAAGATATCCATCCCAGCCTGGCTCAGAGCAAGGGCTGCTGCTGCTGTACAGGGAATTTTGACTTCAGTGAATGGCATAATGTCACAGTAGCTGTGACAGCCATGTGCTGAGGGGACCCAGACAGCTGTGGGGCTGCCCTCCTTCCCCCCCCATGCCTGTGGGAGATGGGCTGCTGCCCGCATTAGCTTCCCACCACCTCCCCAGGAAACCCAGGCTGCTTCTCCAAAAGACCTGGACCCAGGGAGACCCAAATAGATGGAGAGTGGACCCCAAGAGCTGCTTCTGCCCAGGGCAGGAGCCTGGGCATGGGGCAGGAGCCTGCCCAGAAGGATGCTTGGAGCCTGCTTAAACCTGGCTGGAGCCTGTTTCCCCATTTCTGAGCAAGAGGTCCCTCTGGTGGGATCTCTGCTCAAAAGCAAGCCCAAAGCAGCACCTGGACCTCCGGCCAGTCTGCCCAGCAGCTCTCTGCACCCCTGGAACCTTCTCCCTGTGGGCAGTGCTGGAAACTTGCAGGATTGTCCATCTGACCCCACAGCAAGTGGGGGAAGCCCCTGCTTTGGGGCTGATTTGAGACCCCTCTTTGCTCGCAGCCTCTCCTCGCTAACCCTGCCTCGCTAGGTCCTTTGGCCTTGGTGTTCCTGCACCGCTCTGCTTTTGCAAATGTGTCAGGGGATGTGCCCAGCGTGCAGCCGAGGAGCCCTGCCAGGGCTGCCTGGGCAAGGGCCAGCAGATAAGCACCAAGCGAGGGGATCCAGGCTTTGATCCAGGTGTTGCTCATGTGTCTGAGGGTGGCGGGGGCTGGCAGCATCTCCCCCCTGACGACCACGCTTGCAGCGGGGCTCTGCAAGGCTGCAGGGTCAGGGCAGTAGTGCATGCCCCGCTCCTCTCTAATTGCAGCTTCCTTATTGCAAAAGTAACCCAGGAGCAAAAAAAAAAAAAACAAGACACCTGGCTTATTTTCCAGGAAGAAAGCCACCAAGGAGAAGAGTTTGCTTTATATTTCAAAGAAGGAATTGCTGATAGCACAGCAAAATATCTCATTACAGAGGTCAGCGGGGAAGGTTTTTTTTCTGTGTTTGCTGGGGGAGGGAGAAATCACCTCTCCCCGGCTTTGGATGTGTTGTTGGTCGAGCCTTGAGTGTCGTGGCTTGCCTGGCTTTGTTTATGATTTTTCTGTGATGTCCCCACCCTGCATCCAAGGGCTTGGCAGCCTTGGGGAGGGGAGGCAGTGGCGGGCGCGGGTGGGAATGCCGCGGGACAATGCAGGCGCAGGGGATCCAAGGGCTCGCGCTCGGCCAAGGTCAGCTATTGTTCCAGGGATTATAAATAGCTGTGCTGGGAATAACGCAAAACTGAGCCTTGAAAGAAAAAGCTTCATTTCTTCTTTAGCTCTGAGGTGAGGAAAGTGGAACAAGTTACAAGGCAGTGGCAGGGTGAGAAAGGAGCGTCTCCTGGAACGCCTCGCCCGCAGATCAGATCTATAAAATCTGTTATAAAGTTATGGCTGAATTTCCTGCT
>NW_010131477.1:1106-1420 GCF_000699245.1 Pterocles gutturalis | reverse complement strand
TTTTTTTCTTTTTTTTTGCAAGGTGCCACCCGGTGCCAGCAGTGCCCAGCCATGGGGTGGAGGCTGCGCCTGCGCTCACCCCACTTTTTGCAGCATTCAGCACTTTGCTGCCAAGGGGTTATTTTTATTTTTTTCCAAAAATGAAGAAGTTTGGGGAGAGTAGAGATCCAAATTCTGCTAGCAAGGCTGCAGGGCTGGCAGCTGGCCCCGAAAGGAGGAGGTGGCTGAAAAATGCTCTGCGGGTGAAAGCACCCAACAAACCTATTCTTTTTCCCAAAAATGAAAAAAAAAAAAAAAAAACCGCAACCAAAACT
>NW_010131477.1:0-1087 GCF_000699245.1 Pterocles gutturalis | reverse complement strand
CGGTTCCCATCCCTCCTGCCGTGTTCCAGCGGGTGAAGCAGCTCCAGGAGGATGGGGCTGTCCCCGGGATGTGTGTCCGAGCCCGAATTGGCATCTGGGGCGCAGGGGCAGTGAGAAGCCAACTATAGGGAGTGTAAATTAAGGAGAATCAAAAGAAAATGGGGTTTGGAGTGGTGCTGGGGACGGCAGCACCCTGGGGAGGAGGAGGCAGATGAGAGGTGAGAGGGAGGGAGAGCCGAGAGCTTCCCAAGGACAGCAGTGGGTGACGGCACCCACGCATCCATCGCTGCCCTGCTGACCGCTGCACGTCTCCTTGTGTAGAGTACTCCATCCCCATCCACAAATACTTCTTCCCCTTCATCTTCCTGCTGGGGATGTTCCTGTGGTCCCTGCTAGAGTACCTCATCCATCGCTTTGTCTTCCACATGAAGCCACCCGCTAGTAACTACTATCTCATCACGCTGCATTTCTTGCTGCACGGGCAGCATCACAAGGTGAGTGGCAGCTGACACCGACGCCCGCCGGGCTGTGGGAACGGTGGCCTTTGCTCAGGTGGAGCCTGTCTGTGTGTGTTGGACGTGACGCCTGGCATCTTCGCCCCAAGCCAGGCCCTTGCCTCATACCGGCGAGGGCTGCAGGACAGGCTCGGGGGAGCTGGAGTTAAACCTGCCAGCTCCGGTTGGGCCAGGGCAAGGTGAGTGGCAGCTGACACCGACGCCCGCCGGGCTGTGGGAACGGTGGCCTTTGCTCAGGTGGAGCCTGTCTGTGTGTGTTGGACGTGACGCCTGGCATCTTCGCCCCAAGCCAGGCCCTTGCCTCATACCGGCGAGGGCTGCAGGACAGGCTCGGGGGAGCTGGAGTTAAACCTGCCAGCTCCGGTTGGGCCAGGGGAATGCCAAAAAAAGCCATGGGCTCCCTCTAGCTTTGCTGGAGGAAACGTCCCTGTGGAGCTCTGGGATGTGCCAGCCACTGCCACCCGCTGCCTGACCACCTGGGGATGGGCAAGGGGCTGCTCTCACCACCGGGTACATCATCTGGGGAGGGTTTCTGGAGGCTGCTATAGAATCACAGAATGGTTTGGGCTGGA
>NW_010131476.1:10132-16516 GCF_000699245.1 Pterocles gutturalis | reverse complement strand
CCACCCAAACCCTTCAGTGGTTCTACGATTCTAGCAGTAACTTGCTATGATGACGTTATGTTGTTCCTGTTGATAACAGCACAGACTCAGGTGTCCTCACAAATAGCCGTTGTGACCTGTCCGCCCCTCCATGCTCAGTCCTGTTGGGTAAATGGGGATGTACAACATGTGCATGATCAGTAATTGAAACACATGAAGAAAAGTCGCTTATAGCACAGCACGGCATTGCCCCTTTTCCTGCTGTTCCCCTCCCTGGATATTCTGAGCCCATCCAGCTGGAGCAGCCGCACGATCTCAGCCAGCCCCTCAAGCCGAGTGGTTAATGTTAATAAACCCGCAGCTTACAGCAAATTAGAGGGGAATCTTAATTCTCCATAAGACAGCAAGATTGATGTTCATCAAAACTAAAAGCACAAGTTTTCCTTTTGAAGGTTGAGCAGCTAAAGGAGGAGATCTGCGAGTACCAGAAAGGCGAGAAGCCAGGACTTCTGCCCATCCCACCCCAGCCGAGGCCGAGAAAGCCGCAGCGAGCTCGCCACAGGTATTGCCACCGGCTTTTTGCTTGATGCTGGAAATTTTCATGCTAGGATGTTTCAGGCTAGAATTTTGTTTGAAAGCAAATAGAGCACAGCACTCTGCGTTTCGGCCCCATGTCATCAATGAAGACGCTTGCAGCACAGAAACGCCCGTGTTCTCCTTTCTACGTGGTGTGAGGAGAAAGCCGCAGCGAGCTCGCCACAGGTATTGCCACCGGCTTTTTGCTTGATGCTGGAAATTTTCATGCTAGGATGTTTCAGGCTAGAATTTTGTTTGAAAGCAAATAGAGCACAGCACTCTGCGTTTCGGCCCCATGTCATCAATGAAGACGCTTGCAGCACAGAAACGCCCGTGTTCTCCTTTCTACGTGGTGTGAGCGCATCCTGTGCAGGGTGCTGTAGGGTTTGTGCTGGGCGTGATGAGGACACTGATGTCGTTGGCATTCACTCTCTACAACTACCTGAAAGGAGGGGGCAGGGAGGGGGGGCTGGGCTCTGCTCTAGAGGAACAAGTGATGGGACAAGAGGAAACGGCCTCAAGTTGCGCCAGGGGAGGTTTAGGCTGGAGATTAGAAAAAATCGGGCAAAGAGTGATCAGGGGTTGAAACAGGCTGCCCAGGTCAGTGGGGGAGTCACCGTCCCTGGAGGGGGTCAAGAACCGTGTGGATGTGGGGCTTGGGGACATGGGTTAGTGGGATGGGTGGGGTTGGGTTGACGGTTGGGCTGGATTATCCTTGAGGTCTGTTCCAACCTTCCTGATTCTATGATTCTATAATACCCACTAGTGCCTTCATGTTGCTGTGGGTTTTGTGGAATTTGGCTCCTACAGCCGGTGGATTATCTAGTGCCGGTCAATGTAGCAAGTGTAGCTCATTTTTTTCTAGCTCTTCCATTCATTTATGAGAGCTGTAGCTTTAGAAGCACATTGTGCAAAGACTTCCATCTTAATGATGTGCTAACTTTTCCTTTTCTCTCCAGTCACAGGGCACAAAGGATGAGGTTAGGGTGGAAGGAGACCATGTTTTGGGCAAAGCTGGCTCAGACCAGGAGGACAGATATCAGAGCAGTGAAATGCTTCACAAAAGGTGAGCGATCTGGAAATCCTTCTTTGCCTGATGGATCTTCACGGGGGTTGTCTGGCAGACTGCGTTGAAGCGTTGGGTTCTTTAGAACGTTCTTGGGTACCAGCATTATTCCTCTGTGCCCAGATGGGAGAATTTGGAGGTAACACAGTCCCGAGGGGGTCTGTAGCCCTTGGTGTCAAGAACGCGGGCTGTTTGCTGGCACTTTCTCCAGTTCGTTGCTTTTCTGAAAGAATAGACTTGGGCTTTTGTGGCTCTCTGCAGACCAGAGGGTTGGTTTCAAAACAGTTTTGATGCTGGGAAGATTCCTCTGGGTTTGGTTGCTGTCCAGGGCTGGACCAGAATGCTTGACTTTCAGACTTAGAAATACATAAACTGGGATTTTTAAGGGAAATCAAAGCTTCGCTCTCCTGTGGCTGCTCAGGAAGCTGCTGCTGCTGAGCCTCTTCCAGCAGGTTCCAGAGGAAAGGGGTCTGATCCCATCCCTCTGACACATTTTCCCTTCAAATGCCCAAACCCGTTCCCCCATCTCAAGCAGCAGAATTTGCCATCACCTCTCTGCTGTCAGCATCCTTGTGCCGTGACCTGTTCTGTCCCCAGACCTTCCTCATCACTTCTTAGAGCCCATCACCACGAATTCCCGCACATTGCCTCCCAAACGGGAGCAGGCACGGGCCGTGCGGGGTGTGAGACTCGGAACTGGCAGGACAGGGATATTCCAGAGTGAAAAACCCACTGGCTCTTCAGCGATAGGGGATTTGGGTGTTGGTGCATTTACAGAGCGGGTCCAGCCTCAGTAACGTCATTCTTCGGTGCGTAGGTGCCGAGAGGTGATTGAAAACATCGAGGGCAGGAACTCCCAGCTCCTTCACAAGCTGCAGAAACTGGAGCAGGAGCACGAGGATCTGGTTGAGCGCAATGAAGAGCTGGAATTAATTCTGGGAGAGACGCAGATCCAAACTAAGCAGGAGAAGGAACAGTTTGAGAGTGAGGTGGAGGGACTTCACCGCAAAGTAAGTAAGGAATGGCAGAAATACGGTTTGGTTTGGTTTAATTTTATCTGCTTTTCTCTCTGCTCATTGATTAGTAAAATAAAACAATGTTTGACCTCAACCTGCATGCTGCTTCGTTTAGTTTCACAAGAAATACAACTAGTATATCTATTGGTTTTGGAAAAGAGAGGGAAAAAAGGAAAAAATTCCAGCAGTGAGTCAACGACGCTTGCTTGGAGGTGCAGATTCCCCCGGGGTCCCAGCAGCATTGTCTTTCCCAGCTCCTGTCCCCGCTCCGTGGTGCCTGGACGCGCAGAGCCAGCTCGCTGATGTCCCTCCTGCACCCACAGGAGCACGCTCAGGCCACGCTCCCGTCCCACGTCCCACGCAGCCTCGCTGGACCGTGGGCTCTGCACTCTTCGGTTCCTTGGCTGAGCTGCAGCAAAACCTTTTTGTTTCAACTTCAAGTTGCATCTTTTTTCTCTGGAGTTACTTCTTCTGGACTTCTTGTAGCTCAGAAGCTCCTGTTTCCCCCGAGAGGCCATCCTAGACGGCACTGGTGCTCCTGATGGACTTCAACGTCCATCCCCTGCAGGAGCTGCTTTTCCACGTCGGCCAGTTGTTTCTTCTGCCTCCAATTCCTGACGAAGAGCAAGTTCCAGGAAGCCCCAACTCCTCGTGAAGCTCAGAAGAGAGGCGAGAGGTTTTCCTGAAGCCCATGAGTTGTCCCTTAACCCGGCACCCATGACAGAAGTCCAGGCTTTGACTTGGATCCCGAACCCCTCTCCAGAGCTGTCCAGCTGATGGAAATGGTTGGTGTGGGATGCTGGTGCTCCGTGATCCCAGGAGAGGTCACCAGTTAACCATTCTGGTGACAGAAGATTGCACTTTTGGCTTTCCTCCAAGCACAGCATCTGGGAGACGTGTCATCCCACGTGTCAAACACTGAGGCACTGCTGGGTGTGGGGGGCCAGGATCTGACTGCCGGGGGACATCCCTGCTGAAAATAACAACTTTGAGGGGACAGGGACCCTGTGACCCTCTCGTCACCTGTGATCTCTTGGTGTAGCATCTGCTGTTGAATGAGGTAGGCAAGGCTGGAAGAGTGGTGATACACTGATCCATCTGGAGAAGACTGATCAAGACGTGATCTCACCAGCCTCTTCCTAAACCATGTCCTGCTCAATTCTGGGCACCCTCAGCCCAGGGCAATCTGGGTCTTTTGCTGTTGATAGGACACAACCACTCACATCATCCTTTGGCTTTAGGAGCTTGATAGAAACTCTTTGTTGTTTCCACTCATTGCATGTGACAGGGACCCTCTGGGGACCCGCAGCCGTGAAGCACCACGTAGGTTATCAGGTTTACTGGAGCCATGGCAATGTTGGAGGTCTCTTTGCAACACCTGCAGAGCCATCTCCATCCACGTTTGGAGTAAGGATTAAGTTCTTGCTGAAGCTTCTCAGCCTGATGGTGCCTTTGTCAAGGGTGGTCTTTAGCCCTGATTTATGGGATGGACTCTCCATCCCTCTGGAGGGAGCTCTGTGAGGAGCACCGGCGCTTCGCTTACGGACTGGTTTGTCACTGTGTGCCCCCAGGGAGAATGTCATTTGCGGCATCACCACCAGGGTATGTGACCCCTCACAGACAGGGCAGCTGAAGAATTGAGGGGGAGAACAGAAGGAGCCAGAATTAGGTCTTGCTACATGCTGAGCTTGTCCCCAAGAAGGCTGGCTGAGGAGGTCTTCTCCTTTGGCTGGAGCCCTGCTGCTTGGCCAAAAGCTCTTCCATGGGCTGAGCTGCTGCTCCTCTCTGTGGATCTGAGCTGCTCCCTGCAGTGATCGTGGTCCTGGGTTGCTGGGCAGCAAGACCTGTCTGCAGGGGACCTGGGGTTTCGGAGGTGTGTAGGAAGGGCACATGTAGGTTTTCAACCAGGAGTGAGTGTGCTCGGACATGTCCATATGCTTGCTGTTGTGTTAAAACATCATGAAGGAGACGGTACAGGTGTGAAGGCACAGCCCGTGGGGATGCTGAACAGCCTCACGTCTCCAGGATGAATTGTTCAAAGGAAGAAAAGATCCTAGAATCATAGAATCATGGAATGGTTTGGGTTGGAAGGGACCTTAAAGGCCATCCAGTGCCACCCCCTGCCATGGGCAGGGACACCTCCCACCAGCCCAGGTTGCCCAAAGCCTCATCCAGCCTGGCCTTGAACCCCTCCAGGGATGAGGCAGATGATGAACTATTTCTCCGTAGCCTCTGGCTGCAAGGGAGGAATCCCTAAATCCAGGGGAACAGGCTGAAGGCATGTCCAAAGCCCCTGATGCAGGATGCCAACAGACATGGTGTTTCTAAGCGTGCAGCCGAGGAGCCAGGGGCAGGTCTGATGGGAACGGCAGGAGGTCTGTGCACCGTGACCGGGCTTTGTTCAAACCGGGGTTTGTTCAGCATACACTAAAACATTTCCCACTTTCTCACCGAAGCCGAATCAACACAACCCATCGTGAATGGAATGAGATGCATTTCCAGTTTGGAGAAACCCCTTCTCCTCTCGGTGTGTTGTTAAACGGGTCCCTGGGAACGCCGCTTTGGGGGGCACGGGGTGAATGCACGGGGAGCCCCCAGTAGCCCGGGAGATGGAAAACATTTTGTCTGGCATGAGCTTGGCAGCCAGGGCAGCCAAAAAAGAGAAAGAAATGAGGCACGCAGGGCAGGGGAGGAGAGACGGGCAGATCGTGGGAGAGGAGAGGAGGTGGGTTAGCCCTTGGTTGGACCCAGTGTCTGCTCCGATGGATCCTGTGTCCTTCGGCTGCACCCTTCATCCCTGAGGGGCTTTTGGGAGCCTTGGAGGTGACGAGGGAAGGGCTGCAGGCAGGCAGGTGCACTGGAGCCTGGAGAAAACAGTGCTGCTGGGGGTTCGCCAGCTCTGCCCCGTGTGAGAAGGACTTGGACGTCTTTTCTGCTTTGGCATGCCTACAGAAATCTTGGCTGATTAGGCCACTGGCTCAGAACGGGGACACCGGGATACAATGTGAGTATTGTTCTGCCCTTGGCACCGGACTTAAATGCTTAAAAGTTAGTGGCTTGGAGGAAAAATAAGCAAAATGATCTAAATGCATAGCTGAGCATCAACTGCATGACCAAAGGCTGGGTGGGGTGGGGAGGTGTGTTTCACCTTTGAGATCCCTTCCAGCACTCCAAAGTCATGTTGAACCCCAACCTATCATCTAGTCATGCAGGAGGAGGGGGTTTCATAGAATCATAGAATCCCAGGATGGTTTGGGATGGGAGGGACCTTAGAGACCACCCAGTGCCACCCCCTGCCATGGGCAGGGACACCTCCCACTAGCCCAGGTTGCCCAAAGCCTCATCCAGCCTGGCCTTGAACCCCTCCAGGGATGGGGCATCCACAGCTGCTCTGGGCACCCTGGGCCACTGCCTCACCCCCCGCACAGGAAAACATTTCTTCCTCACATCTCATCTCCATCTCCCCTCTTGCAGCTTCAAACCGTTCCCCCTGGTCCTGTCCCTGCACCCCCTGATCCAGAGCCCCCCCAGCTCTCCTGTAGCCCCCTTTCAGCACTGGAAGGTGCTGGAAGGTCTCCCCGGAGCCTTCTCTTCTCCAGGCTGAACAACACCAACTTGGTTTGTTGTCCTCCAGCTTTTCTGTAAGAGAGCGTTTCACCCACCAATGTGCTTTCAACACCCAGGTTGGGTAACACCATCTGTTGTAAAAAGCAGAATTGCAGCAGCGTTCCCCAGTGTTGGAGACCA
>NW_010131476.1:0-10089 GCF_000699245.1 Pterocles gutturalis | reverse complement strand
GAGCCATCCCGTGCCCGCAGCCCAGCTGCTTTGTGACCACGTTAAATGAGATTGGAATAGTCTTGCCACTTCTTTGAGTTTGGCTTCCCCTTGGAAAGGAATGGAAAATGATCTCCGAATAAGCGCAAAGAAAGGAGGGTGATAAAGGCATGAGGCATCTTATGAGTTTCACCATACGCTCGTCTGGCTGCGTGGAGCAATGGAAGTTGCTTGTACGGGTACGGGGTACGCTGCATGCCGATGGAGCTGGATTTCATCTGCAGCTGGACTTTATCTCCTCCCCGTGTCCCCACTGGTTCTGCAGCCCTGTTTGGTGACAGCCCAGCTCCGGTGGTGGGGACACCAGCCGGGTGCTTTAGAAATACGAAAACCGGCCCAAACTTTCTTCCAAGCGTCAGGAGCTGAAAGGAGAGGCTGCTGAGCGCCGTGCGGGCTGGCGGCGGAGCAGAGCTGGGCTGCGAGCACCAAGAGTCAGATCTTGCAAAGGGGTCTGCGGGAATTGTAACGGGGAAGAGAAGCTGGGCTGCTCCGAGCTCCTTTAAACCTTGAAAACTGAGGACTAAAAATCGTTCCTATGGGATCCCCGCAAGGGCGGACTCCTCGTGGGGAGGGTGCAACTGCAGAGTGAGAACTTGTCCAGCCAACTCTCGCCTGCCAGGAGAAGCCTGGAGCTCAGTGTTTTTCTGGCTCGAGAGCCCTCGGAGCCTCGCAGGAGGGAGCTACAACCCCCTCGGAGCGGTGGAGGGACTGGGACAAGTCCTGGTGGACCAGGTCCAACACCTGCTTGGATGAGATTGGCAGCGGGGGCACCGTGAGAGCGTGGGAAAGGTGGATGGCCCCAGAGAGAACCTGGGGTCTCATGGGGTCTCTGTGCTGGAGAGCAGCGTGTCAAAGGCCCACGAGCTGGGGAAGCCGTGAATGTTCACCATGTGTCGGGGTCATTTCCCTCCTTTTGTGGAGCAGGGTTCCTTCATTTTCTGACCTGGCCTTGGACGGCTCCTTCACCCTTCGGAGCAGAAGGACCCAAGATGTGAGCTGGAGCGAGCTCACGTCCACGTCCCCTCCTTCCTTCCAAACACGGGGCTTATTCTGAAATAGGGGCACAAGGAGAAATTCAGTTGTAGTTATGCATTTAATACGAGTTGTGAGTAGTGCCTTGGTTTTAATTTGTGTTTTTTCTATGTTAAGATCACAAGTTTAGAGACAGAGTTACTCGAAGTGCAGAAGAGCAAAAGTGAGACGAGTGGGGATGAGCAGGCGTCGCCCGGAGCACAGGAGATGCAAGAGGTGAGAGGTTTTCCTTGGGAAGGAAATTGTTCTGTTTGGAAACATGTTAAATGAACATCTCCTGTGAATGCTCTTTGTGACCATTCTCTGAGTATTTGTAGCCCACCATGAGTGTTTGTAGCCCACCATGAGTGTTTGTAGCCCATCAGCTCATGTGAGACAGATGGATGTCTTTGGAGGAAAGCAGCCAACACGCCAATATTATCTCCCTGAGAACTCATCTCTCCTGTGAGGACCTTCCCAAGGTATCTTGGGTCAGGTGGAGGCTCCAGGCCATCAGAGATGTCCAGCCAGCCCTGGGTATAAGGTGCAGGAATCCTGCTGGCAACCGTTTTTCTGATCCTTGTTTTCTAGAAAACCCTTTTTCTGCAATTTGTTTCTCTTTTGCTAGAATAAATTATGCTGTAGAACTGACTCTTCATTTTCCTTATTCCAGATGCTGGAAAGTTGTCAGGAAACAATAGACAAGTTGGGAAATCAGCTGGGAGAGCGGAGAGAGCGGAGAAAGCAACTTGTGTCTGAGCTCGAACTGTTACGAGAAGATCTGAAGGCTGAGAAGAAGGGGCTGAGCAGCCAGGTACAGACAGCTCCTGCCGGGGGACTCGCTGTGGGAGGCAGGTGCCTTTGGATGGTTCCATAAAACATCCCCCGTTGCCCCTCAAGTGCGTTTCTTGGCTTCTCTTGCATTTCCCTAGTCCAGCCAGTTTCACAGCTTCTTTGGTAGATGGTTTTAAATCCATCTGCTTTAATGGAACCGTCCCTGACTCCATAATTTATTTTTCCTTTTGGTGAATCTAACAGTAAAACCATAATTTAGACTTTACAGCCAAAGCCTCCTTCTCTGGAGGGCAGTGGAAGTTTCCAGACTTGGGTATTTATTGCAGAGTTATTTGTGATCTTAAGGCTCATCATCATGAGCCTCCATCTCTCCATGTCACGACATGGCAGGGTGCGTGTCGATTTGAGCCAAGACCTCCCTGCAGAGCAGCGCCACGGTTCCCCATCAGCAGCGATGGCTTCTCTGAGGTCCATCAATTCTGAATCTGTTTAACGTGGGTCCCCTTCATGTTAATAGTGTCTTAACCACAACATGGCACGATAAGAAGTCAGAACATCCAAGAGAAGTTTACACGAACAGCTCGCTGGGATCCCAGCACTACTTTTTGTTCCATGCCCTGAGGACCTCAGTATGCTTTGCTCGAAGAGATTTAACTGCTCGATAGATGTCTGGTGGGTTTATCTCTGCTGGGAGAATCACAGAATGGTTTGAGTCAGAAGGGACCTTAAAGCCCATCCAGTGCCACCCCCTGCCGTGGGCAGGGACACCTCCCACCAGCCCAGGTTGCCCAAAGCCTCATCCAGCCTGGCCTTGAACCCCTCCAGGGATGGGGCATCCACAGCTGCTCTGGGCACCCTGGGCCACTGCCTCACCCCCCGCACAGGAAAACATTTCTTCCTCACATCTCATCTCCATCTCCCCTCTTGCAGCTTCAAACCGTTCCCCCTGGTCCTGTCCCTGCACCCCCTGATCCAGAGCCCCCCCAGCTCTCCTGCAGCCCCCTCTCAGCACTGGAAGGTGCTGGAAGGAGAGTTGCTGGTGCTCTCATCTTCCAGTCGGGCTGTAGAAGACAGAGCACGTGTGGTGCCAGCAAACCTGCACCAGGGCTGCTGCGGACACGGGCAGGACAGGGACTGAAAATGAGGCTAAAAATGGAGGAGAGCAGCAGATGTGTGGCCTGGCTCAGGCAGACGAGGGGGACCTGAGGGCCCATCTGCTACAAACCCATTTTTTTACACCTCTCGAGAGTCCTTAGACCAGCTGTGAGTCATATCTCTTCTTGTGAGTGCAAAACAATGGAAGTCCTGTTGGCCCAACTGCACACACATGAGTCTTGCTGGAGGAACAGTGGCATCTAGAGGACAGGACTGCTGTCGTGCTGTTGGGCAAGAAATTCACCTTGTAAAAGCTTGGGGTGCAGATCAAGCCTTGCTGAAGAGGAATTTAGGAAGGGGCTGGGTCAGGTTTAGGAAGGGGCTGGGGTCAGGTTTAGGAAGGGGCTGGGTCAGGTTTAGGAAGGGGGTAGGTCAGGTTTAGGAAGGGGCTGGGTCAGGTTTAGGAAGGGGCTGGGTCAGGTTTAGGAAGGGGGTAGGTCAGGTTTAGGAAGGGGCTGGGGTCAGGTTTAGGAAGGGGCTGGGTCAGTCTATGAATCCGCACATGCAAAGGAATTGTCTGATTTGGGGGATGATGGGGAAAACACCAAGAGTCACTCTAACTTTTGCATCCCAACAGTTCAACCAGCTCATGGTCCAGGGATTTTTGAATTAAAATCATCCATCCCTGTAAATCTGTCTGTAATCCAGCCACCAGTTGCCTGGTGGTTTTGCCGAAGGAGAGGATGGTTTTTTCATCAAAGGGATCATGAGACAAAGTCCATTGGCCTGTGTTAGACTGTGACGGTCTTTGAAACAGAGGATTTTGCGTGTGTTTGTTGGGATTCCAGACTTCACAAACACGTTCATTCCTTTTTTGGGTCAAATCATTGATCAACTGGAGGTTAGCTTGGCATGAAACCACCGGGTCCTTGTGGGTGATACGCACCTGGAGGTGAGGATCTGAGGTTGTTCAACGTTGTGTTGGTCAGGATGTCCAACACGCAGAATGGGCGAGTACATGGGACAGCATTTTTGTTCTTGTAAATTTTAATGATGCACTATGAACTGATGTTATGCAGAGAGCTGTTGGCATTTGTTTGGAATTTTTTTCTTGTTTTTAAGAGGTTTTTGGACGTTTGAGAGGAGAAAGCTTCTTCTGAGCTTGTAGTTAGGGACGTATTACATCCGCTAACTCCTGTTGTTTCCTTACCGGGGGTTGCTTGACTCCAAATCAGAGTTTACAAGCCATTGTAATAACTCCCCGAGTCTCCAGAGAACATCAGCAAGCAGGGATCTCATTAATGTATCCCATGAGAAGCTATGAAAAGATAATGCTTTGTTAGATACAGAGGTGAGAAATGTAAAGAAATCGCTGTTGTTCTGGTGCCTGATGCAGACAGAAGTTGCTCGTGCATCTTGCCCAAATAGAAATAAATTCATCTTGGTGTAGATAAGACCTGGAATTGAAATATTAGTAGTAGCAAACACTAGGAAGAGCTATTGATTAAAAAGCTTTAGGAGTCAAAGCCACTGATAGTGTTTAGGGGGATTAATAGCGTTTTTCTTTGAAGGATTTGGGTTCTCTGCTGCTTAGCAGGGGATACCAGATGAGGCGGATTCTGGTTCCGGTCCAGTCTGGCAGTTCCTGTGTCCTTATCACTCCTCGTGCCTGCCTTTCTTGCCCCTTTTGTTTTCTTGGCGTCTTCTCTCCAGGTCTCAGGTTTTGGCTCTGCCGTTGGCAGGTGTTAAGGCAGTAGGTGATGTTGGAAGTGGAGAGCAGCCACCCGCAGATGGTGCTTTGGGGTTGACTTGGATGGAGGATGCTCTGGACACATCCCTTGGACTCTGCCCATTTTTCCAAGAATTCCCAGTTTTGTAAGGAAATATGGGACAGGATATAAAGCCCCGAGACCTACAGATGGGCACCAGAAGGATGAAATCAAGTAAAGAAATGGGATTTTATGGTAGTTTACACGCAGCTACTTCCCACGCAGAAAGAAGGACTTGCAAGGGTATCTTCAAGGGTGAAGAACTGCAAAAATTTAGCTCCAGAACCACAAGCCGTGTCCTGATGGAGTTCCCAGGTTGCCTAACACTGCTCAAAAGGTTTCCGTGAGACCCAAGAAAATCCAAGTCATGGTGTTTTCTGACCTTACAGGTCTCTGAACTGCTCCAAGAAAGAGAACAGATGAACAAACTCGAGCAGAAACACGACGATCCGTGTGCGGATGTAGAGACGTACGCAGAGCAGATGGCTGACGTGGTATTTTTGGAAGAACAGATCAAAAGCTTGAGAGATGAACAAGAACTCCTCTGGTAAACCCTAACAAGGCCCGTGGTATCTTCTGCTCCTTACCTTTGCTGCCTCATTTTTTTAGTCTTTAAACATCTCTGTAGCGCTCCTTGGGACAAAAACGGGCGCAGAGCTTTGTGTCTTCTTGGGTCATCAGCTCTCCGTAGAGATGTTGGTGAACAAGTATTTCCCTTAGTGACATGGGGATCAGTCAGGAATAAACCCTTTTTTCCCTCCAGCTATTCCAGATTCTGAACGGTGTAAACGAGAGCTGTCCTTAGGGAGGAGGCTTTGCAGTGAGGTTGTGTTTGGTCCCACCATGGGCTGGGGCTCCCTGGGGCAACTGCTGGGGACTTTGGTTGTCCCTGGAGGGCGAGTGTCAGCAGGTGGTGGGGTTGTGAAGCTCCAACAGGTCCCCAACTCCCCTTTTTTCAGTAAAACAATACATATTTGGAGTTGGAACATCCCTGCTCAGGCTCGTGTTAGGAAGAAAAAGCTTGGGTTACAGCCAGCAAAAAAACCTGGAGAACCAGGTACTGAGATGGAGTAAAACCAGACCAAGATGGGTAGCTTATCAGGACATAGAGTTAGGACTGAGATAAGTGAGACAGCTGATGGGAGACCCGAGCCCACGCTCCCGTTCCACGGGGCGCCGTGCGGATGTGTCCGTGCTGCTCATGATGGCCCCGCGCGAGGGTTCCCTAGGCCAGCCATTGACCCGCTCATGGGTGACCAAGAGCTCACCCTTTGGACACACATTTTTTTGTGGGTCAATGTCCAGAGGAGACTGAACTTTGCCCAGAACTGCTTAGACCCAGGATTAAATCCCCTTTGGAGCCCCTCAAGACACTCGAGCAGCTCACCGGACTCCTGTATCCCAAGTTTTTCCCCTTCCGAGGGTGGTTTCCCTTGGACGTGTACGGTTACCTCTTTCCTTTCCTATTTCTCCTTCAAGTTTGGAATTACTGGAAAGCAACAAGAAGAGGGAGGAGCTGGAAAAGCAACTAAAAGAGAGCCATGAAGAAAGACAGTCGTTACTGGAAGAGATCGCCCAGCTAAAAGAAGCAATCCGCAGTGCCCGGGAGCGGGGCGGCAGCGCGCTCGAAGAGACGTTGGGGATGAACCAAGGCACGGCGCGTAGAGCGGAGAGGGCTCTCGTGTCGCAGAGCTCTGCGGGCAGCTTAGATGGGAGCGTTGAACAGGTATGGGCAGCTTTGCCATCTGCACCGTACTTTTTTTTCCATTAATTTAGCGGCAAAACCTAATTAAAGTGGACTGGAAGCCAGTCCTGTGCGGGGAGAAGAGGCTGAGTGATTTCGTTGGGGAAAATATTTGGGAAGTACGAATGGCATCACATCCTTCTGTTGGGCTTTTGGACTTGGTGGGAACTTGGATAAACTGAGCAGCCCCCTTAGTGCACACGAAAGAAATAAGTTCTGCAGCCCTTCTGTGATGATTTCAACCTCTTTGGAGCTCGTTCTCAACTCTTTTTTTGGAGCGTCGGCAGCAGAGCTGCCTTGCTGTTCCCGCAGCGGTCCTGCCCTTGCTGTGGGCTGAAGCTGTTCCATTTCCCTGCTTCTCCTCGTGATTTTCTGCTCTGACACTCCAGCGCTTGAGCTCATCCCACCGCTACTGCCCCGTGGTGGCAGCTGGGTTTTGCTGCAGCCCCGTGTCTCGGTTGCTGCTCTGCCCGGCAAGACCTGTGTTTATCGCCCCGTTTTGCTGGTTTTTAAATGCAAGTTGTTCACCTTTAGAGAATCCCAGGATGGTCTGGGTTGGAAGGAACCTTAAAGCCCACCCAGTGCCACCCCCTGCCATGGGCAGGGACACCTCCCACTAGCCCAGGTTGCCCAAAGCCTCATCCAGCCTGGCCTTGAACCCCTCCAGGGATGGGGCATCCACAGCTGCTCTGGGCACCCTGGGCCACTGCCTCACCCCCCGCACAGGAAAACATTTCTTCCTCACATCTCATCTCCATCTTCCCTCTTTCAGCTTCAAACCGTTCCCCCTCGTCCTGTCCCTGCACCCCCTGACAGAGTCCCTCCCCATCCTACGTGGGATCTCAGAAAGAAAGGGAGAGCAGCTCGTCCCGGCCAGGAGAGGAGGAAATGATGAAGGTTCCCAGGATGGAGAGGCTGAGGAGGAGGAAGGATTATGTGCAAGAGTTTGGGAGAGCAGAGAGGCCAGGGTGGTCTGCGGGGACGAGTGGGAGTGGGAAGCAGAGGGTCAGAGTCGTGCTGATACCAAGAAGCAGCAAATCCGTACGGGTGGAGCAGACCAAAGCGAGATCCAAGCTGTAGAGGGGATGCTGAAAAGGATCCCGATAGAAGCAGGTGGGGAAGAAAAACCCACAAAAACGAACTGATCTTGAGGACATTGCTGCATCCCACAGTGCTGGGTGGAAACTTCCCAGCCTGGGAATTGATCTGGGGATTTATTCGAGAAGAGCAGCTTGGTCTGCGGTGGATTTCGTCTGGTCCCAGGAACGGAGGGTGGAGACGCAAACTGGGAACGCAGATCAACAGCCAGCTGAAACCGATGCTGGAAGAAGGGTTTTCACACCCCAAACACGGGAAGCTCCCCATCGGTAGCTTCGAGCTGCAGAGATTTTTGAGGCTCCATCTCCAGCTGCATGGAGAATCCATACGCCTGTGTGCGGGGAAAAAGCATCTGCCGTGAGCAGAGGGTCCGAAATCTCTGTGAAACTCAATCCAATGGATGGATCAAGATCAGATGGAGCTCAGTGATCTTCTGAAAGCCATCCCAGACCGTCAGTGACCCCCTCACGGTGTCACATCGTGCCAGTGGGTCTGTTCCCGCGCTGCTGCCGGGACGTGCTTTGCTCCCGCTGCCTCCGGGCACCACGGGGGACGCGCTGCTCCGGATTAGTTTGTCCTCATGAGGGTCCAGCACAAGAGTTCAGAGCAGCACGGGTGGTTTTGCTTTTGCTTGAAAGGTTGGTTTTAAAAGGGATTTTCCCTCATCCAGGTTATTGCATCTTCTTCCTCAGCCTCGGGAGTTGTGTCGGCTTCTCCGAGGGGATGGACGGGGCAGAGACGTAACGTGGGGGCAGGAGAAACGCTGCCCTGGATTTACCCATCTTCCTACTTAAACACCCTTACATCCTCCTGGCACACCTCCACCTTTCATAATTACCCATCTTTATCCTTCTTTGAGGTTAATTTCCGTGTAACTGTTCCTGCAGAGTCCGCCCGACGAGCGGTTCCAGCAGCAGGAGGAGAAGATGCAGCAGCTGCGGCAGGACCTGCGCCGCGTCCAGAACCTGTGCAGCTCGGCCGAGAGGGAGCTGAGATACGAGAGGGAGAAAAACGTCGACTTACAAAAGCAAAATCTCTTGCTCCAGCAAGAATGCACCAAGGTAGGAAGAGAGCAGGGAGAATGCTCGGAGAGCATCACGGCATTTGATAAGTGGGTCTGAGGTTCTGATTTCGACAGGCTGGACCTCGTTTCCACTTGCCTGTGCAGAACCCGGGGCCCTCAAGCTCTGTCTCGGCTCTGTGGAAATTGCACCACCTCCAAATAAAACCTGCTCCCTGTATTTCCCTTTTATTGTTCTTCCCAGTCCAGTAATCCCATTGCCCCTTTCCTGATCAAGGCATTTCAGATGATAGATATTGAACTGCAAACTTGAATTTTTTTTTTTAATTTTTCTTCTTTTGCAACTCAGGTCAAAGCTGAGCTGAAGCAAGCCCGGGCAAAACTCTCGGACACAACGGAAACGTGCTCGTCTCTCTCAGCACAGTGGGAAAAGAGCCAGCAGAAGGTCAAGGAACTGGAACAAGAGCTCCTGAAGTGCTCCCAGGCTGATAAACTGCAGAGCGGGCTGCAGGAGAAACTGGCACAGGAGAAATCCAAAGTGTGCGAAGCACAAAAAAAGGTAAATCATCAGAGTGAGCCAACTGTAGTTCAGAAAAAGCAGCACTGGCAGCTCATGGATGATTTCCCCAAAGCCCATTTTGCTGGTCCCCTTTGAGATCCCTTGGGTAAATATTTTAGGAAAAATGTGTGTTGCTAGTAGGAGGAAAATCAAGACAATAGAAGCCAACTCTGCTGGCTCAACTCCTGTCTCTAAAGCTCAATATCTCTGAAAATACCGGCAGCAGGGCTGGCAGGCGCAGGGAGCCCAGCTCACGTCCTTGCCGAGGAGATCTGCGGCTGTTTGCTCTCAGCAAAAGCTGGTTTCGTGTTTTCCGTGGCATCGACTCTGCCGTGGTCCTGCACTCATCGTCGGGTTGGGTTGGGAAGTGTGCGGGATCAAATTCAGTACAAAAAGGATTGTTGCTAATTCATGACATAGCGTCTGATCCCAAGTCTGGCAGCTGTTGGAAAGGTTTTGATTTTAACGGACTTGGGCACAAAGAGGTGCAGAAGTGCTTTGGAGTAGAAGCAAGCAAAGGTTTCCTTCCCATGGTACCGAGGGATCGAAGGGATCCGAATCCCTTGGATCTGAATCCATACTGACCCATAAATTCAGAAAGTTTAACACGTGTCCAATTTTAATCCAAGATTTCAAAACTCCAGCAAAAGCTGAAGGATTCCCAGCACCAGCTGCTGCTGGCAGAGGCCCGTGTTTCCGACAAGAAGCTCCTGGAGGAGGAACTGAAGGAGGCCCGAGAAAATGAAGCTCGCGTGCAGCAAGAACTTCACGGGGAGCAGCTGAAAAGGTACTGAGAGCGGGGTGAGGCTGTGCCGTGTGCGGGGGCTCGTGTGTGCCAGTGCGTGCTGCTGGGCCAGCCTGTGCCCCCCGGCAGCTTGTGGCTGGTCCTGGGTGAGATCAGGGGGTGGCTGCACCACTGGATTTATCACAGAGTCCCAGGATGGTTTGGGTTGGAAGG
>NW_010131475.1:78549-101254 GCF_000699245.1 Pterocles gutturalis | reverse complement strand
CTTTCTAGGCTGAAAATTAAATTGCAGTGCATTCCTTTGATCTAAGTGTTGCTATTTAATGATGATTTCTGATATTCAGAATATTTCAGTTTACTTGAAATAGTTTCATCTTGACTTGGAGTATCAGTAGTTAGGACTCAACTTAGTGAGATAGTAGGAATTGTCAAAAAAATCTAACCTTATGCTGGAAGATAATTATCTATGTCATGTAATGGAAAGTCTTTCAAATCCTCTTCTAATTATTTTCTAGAAAATATTACCAAAAATGAATCACAGGTCTGAAGCAATCACAAGCAGTGAAAAGATTTCCATCAACTTCCCCTGGAACTGTTGAATGCCCTAGACCTTACAGACAACATTTATGCATTTATTCATTTGCTTCATTACAACCATTACTCTCATTACTTTCCTTGGCCTTTGGTTTCCCTTTTTATCACCCAAAAGGAAAAGCACTCCTCGCTTCACAGTTACCAGACATCAAACACTGTTTTCTGGCTCAAGAACCATTTAGATGTGCCCGCTCTCACAGAGTCCCCAGCCTCCCCGGGTCGCTGTCCCACCCACAGAGCTGCCCCAACGCCGTGCGATGCCATCCCAACCCCAGCTGCTGTTGAACCTAGAAGAGAAACTTCCCTTAGCTGATCCTTGGCTGGGACACAAGCTCAGCACATCATTTGTCAGTGGGCAGTCACTAATGAAGTCATACAGCCCGATTTTCATTACAGTCAGGCCTGGGCATACCGAGGCCATGGTGAGGAGGGGAAAACCCCTCGAACGGTGCTTTTCCCTTTCCCTGATGAGCCACATGCCACCACCCAGAGAATTTCTTTGGGACCGCTGGCATTTCTCCTATAGCTGTTGTAGCTCTCCACAGCAGCACAGAAAGAGCTTTTTGCCACCTGTCCCCTGTGCGTGCGTGAGCCCCTGCGGTGCACGGGGCCAAATGGAGCCACAAGGTTAATTGTCTGGTCTTTATTCAGCGCAAGGCTCTAAAAGAGACCCTGGAGGTTTCCAGATAAACCAACAAAAAAACCCCAGGCTCTGATTCATCCAGTGAATCATTTAGGTGAGGAATGGGAGGAAATCACTCAAGGCAGACCACTGAGCAGTGGTTTTCTAGACATTTTATCACCCACCCATCACAATACAACAGCACGGCTCTCAATGGCAACTTGCACACCATGGAGGAGAGGATCCTGTGAATCCGTCCAGAACCTCTGATCATCTCAGTGATGGAGACCGAGTCTTGTGCAAGTGGAAGATGTGTTTGAACACAGGAAATGAAGAACCCTGTAGTAACCTTTGATGTTACCAGGTACTACTCCACTTAAAGAAGTGACTAGGGAATGAGTGTATCTTATGAGACATGAGCCAGCAGTTGCTATTCAGTCTGCTACAGGTTGGTTCAATGTGTTCTCTCTCTTTCAGGCTTTATTCTATGACGGAAGAAGCAATGATACCATCTTTGCCACTTTCTTCTGAAACTGAGCAAGGAGCTCCATTACAGAGAAAGGAGGGGTGAGAAGCACCAGGGGGAAGACCATAAGCCCAGGAGCTAAAACAATTTGCTTTACATTTTCCACGCTCCCCTTTTATGCCTGGCTTCTTGCTCAGAATCAAGCAAAACAACTTACATAATCTCCTGCCAGCACAGTGACGTCCTCACGGTGCAGATCTTGCTCATTCCTATTTCACATGTGTTCAGACATGCCTGTGAGGTACAGCATCTGACTGCTGCTGCCTTGCATCACAACCATGGTGCCCTGAAACAGCTTCCCCCCTTTTCCAAGGGCTTGAAATATTAAATAAAAAAGAATCTTCACTTTAATCCAAGATGCAGAGGAATAGCTAGCAACCCACCTAACATTGCTTTATGTTCACATTTCCATTAACATCAATGCAAAACCTCAAGGTCGTATCACATTTCCAATGATAGTTTCTTTAATAATTTGTGCCTAAACCTGCACCGTGCACATTAAGGAGCCCTGCACATGCTTCCTGCTGCTCTGGGCCTCATTCTGCAACACACAGACATCGGGCTCTTTAATCAGAAAGACGACATTTGACCAGGCACTACCAGACATTGCAAAATGGATGGCATCTTGCCAGGGACCTGAATGACTCCAGGACTTGGGCCAATCCAGCAAACAATTAGCCTCTCTTTGGCAGGAAGGGAAGACTAGATTTTGGGAGAAAACCTTTAAGAAAACAAAGGCTGAACATAGATAAATAAATTATTTGGCACAGCCCTTGGGTCCAGATCCATCCTGAGCAGTGTGACGTAACTCACCATGCCCTCACACTGCACCCTCCAAAAAGGAGGGAGGGGGAAAGCAAAAGGGTATTTCAGCCCTGGAGACATGGTTTTGCTGCCTCACCATGAGAATGCCCCTGCTGAGCTGCCAGAAATGGCCACCCTTTTCCATGCTTTTGCTGAAGAAACCTTGATTTGTGGAAAACCCCAGACCTGGAAGCACTATGGGAAGGACTGGGCTTCCCCTGCCCCGGTGAACCCCACCCTGTTACAGCTCCACTGGGCTGGTGGTGACAATCCATTCCCAAATCTTTCCTGGGATCCTTCCAGATCCTCCCTCTCATGTGCCTGGGCTGCTGTCAGCCACATCTGGTACGTGGTCTCCTACAGCAGGGAAGTACAATTACATCACGCAACCCACGCGTTGGGTGAAGCCTCCTGCCTCCCTGGAGCTGGACCATCCTTGGGGAAGGCTGAGTGTGCTTTACGTGGGGTTCAGTGTCCACATGGTGAATGTCTCCCTTGACCCAAAAGAGGTCAAAAGGAGGGTGAGATACCCCCTTCTCAGCAGCTCTGCCCAACACACACTATGGAAGGCAGAGGAATGTCGCTCAGTCTTTGGAAGTCCTCTGCATGTACCCATGGGTCTCGGCAGGGCTGCTAGCAAGCTGTCCAGGCAGGGCTCCACTGAACTCATCCTTCTGGTGACTCACAGCAGCCACAGTTACTCTTCCTTCTGCTTTCACCATCTCTGTTCATGGTCATCATTTCAGAATTAGAAAAATGAAACAATGACGTATGTAATGTTGCGTGTTGCTGCCTTACCCTGCTGACCAGTATTGCTTCATTCTCCTCCTTGCTCTCTCTTAATGGCACATGGCCATTTCACCTCTTGCACTGAGCAATTGTCATCATTGCCATTATATCTCAAAAGACACCAAAACATCTCCCCAGAAAATCTCAGATAAAGCAACTTATCTGATATATAAACTTTTAGGCGGTGATAACTGGACCCATCACAAACCAGTAATAGAACTATGTGTTGAAAAGTGGTGTTTGGCTGGTCACTTCTCACAGTAAAGCTAAGGAAAGCTGGAGGGAGTTAGCTCAAGAAAAAGCAGGAATTTCACTCCATTACTAAGGATTCTTTTTCACTTTATACAACATCCGAGATGTGAGTGACTTGATACTGCAATGGTGCTATTTAAATGATTATTAATAACATTCCCCTCTTTAATTAATCTGAGTCCTTGGCTGAAAGAGTTAAAGAATCATATATATACTGGCTGAACTGGATCTTTGGGGATCTCTAGCCCACCGTCCCACTCAAAACAGGACTGTCACCAGTACTAGATCAGGTTGGCCATGGCTTTCTCTAGCCAAGCCTTGACAGCTTCCTGGGAAAGGGATTCAGACACCTCTCTGAGGACCTATTCCTGTGGCGTACCACCCTCTAAGTGAAAAAGGTCCTCCTAATGTCCATCATCAAGTTCCTAAAGTGCAGTTCATGGCTGTGAATAACCCCTGGGTGTATTACCTGGCACTACCAAGGCTTTTTGGCTCCCCCTTAGCCAACCTAATAGCCCAGCTCCCTCACCTCTCCTCACAGGTCATGCTACCCAGGACCCTGAGCATCTTTGTAGTCCCCATGGTGTCCTCCCTGCTTCTCCACATCCCTCTTGAGCCAAAATTGGACACCATATTCCAGATATGGTCTCACCCTCACTAAACGGGAGGGTCTAATAACACCCCTCGGTCTCCTGGACATTCTCCTCCCAGCTCTTATCATGACATAAAGAAACCGTCATGTTTTGTCATCCACACCTACAATCCCACACCCTAATTTGGTGCAATGTGGCCTGATTCTAAACTTCATCAAAAGCTGTAAAATATCTTCCACTTATTTCACTGGGTTGGGATCAGGGACTCTATTTTACTGGCATTGCCACAAACCTGACGACACAGCCAGCCACCCATAGAGCATAAGTGTGAATTCATCTTCCCTGGATATTGGTGTTTTCCCCTCCCTGGGCCAAATGAGCAGCATCACGCCGCCGAGATTACAGAGAACATTATCTCTTGTTGCATCCCTTTCAACAGCAGGTACATGGAAAGAAGTTTACTTTAAAACCCTTTTTCCTTTGGCAGCTACGAAGCTCCCTGCGGCTGCAACGCCCACGTCATTCCTCGGAGCTTCACTTGTCAGGGAGATGCAGAGCAGTTTCTCTGCACGGAGAGGGGAGGAAACATCTCGCAGAGGGTGTGTTGAGGCAATCAACACGTCCCATCTGGTCACATGCGTGGGCTTCCAGAATTTCACTCTTTTTTTTTTTTTTTTTTTTCCAATTGCATCTTTACACAAACCATATATAGAGACGGAAGAAGGTATTTTTCACTGGAAATGTGAATAATTGTGCAAGAACATAAAGCTTTGCCATATTTCTGGAACTTTCATCTCCTGCCCAGCAGGAAGATCAGCAATTTTTCTTTCTTTCATGGCTGAAGACTTTTGCAAATTAAACAGGGTTGTCCCTCTTTCCTGGGCTCTGCTCTATCAACAAAGTAGGAAAACTAAATGCAGTCTTTCACCCAAAAGGATAAATAAAATTGCCATTCTTCATAAACATTTTCTGACTCAATCAAGTCTCTGATGTGTGCTAATCACGGACCGCATCCTCACCAGGGGCCAGAGGAGGTCCTAGCACACTGTGCTCGTCATCTTTGTCCCCAGAGCGTTGCCCTCAGGAAATGTGCAATGTGTGGCTGTCACAAAGTGTCCTCCCTGCAAACTTCAGGTTGTTCAAAGTGACCACAGGGACATTTCTGGGGCACTAAATCTTCTGATTCAGCTCAGACATAACCCATCCCCTCAGATGGTGCTGGAGGGTGGTGGAGGAGCATTGACACGGACTCATGGTACCTGTATCAAGGGTGCTGAAGGGTGCTGTGATGCTGACCTGAAACACCACACTGACCAGATGTGACTTGAGTCAATGCAAGACTGCAACCAAGAGGTCTTGGCACTCCTGGGCAGCACCGTGGAGGCTGCCAGCTGTGATAGAAGGGGGCCAATACCATGCATGAGCAGAAAAGCACAGTTTTTTCCTCTTAAATTTCTTAGCAAAAGCCCTGTTAAGGACCACTACGCAAAGACCAACACCTACTGGTATCAGGAGACGCACTGAGACAGTGAGTTGTGAAGCTCTCAGAGTGCAGACCTCAAGTTATCTGTTGTAGCTTGCTAAGGAGAGCAGATCTGCTTGAAATGGTATAGGGGAAAGTATCAAAAGGTAAAGCAATCCACCTCTGCAAAATCTGACATGTGTGGAGAATGCCTAAACCTGATCTCAGTTCCAAGATTTTGCCTTTCCACATGTAGTCATTTCTAATTGAGGCTTTTCTGGAAGAAGCAATAGATGTCCACTGGCCCAGGTTGCCCAGAGAAGCTGTGGATGCCCCATCCCTGGAGGGGTTCAAGGCCAGGCTGGATGAGGCTTTGGGCAACCTGGGCTGGTGGGAGGTGTCCCTGCCCATAGCAGGGGGGTTGGAACTGGATGATCTCTAAGGTCCTTTCCAGCCCAAACCATCCTGTGATTCTATGATTCTATGTCCAGATGAGAAGTGGGCAGTGATTAGAAGTTAAGGCATTCACTGGGGTCTAGTCCAGTTCTCTCTGGCAACCTCAGAGGACATTTGCAATAGCTCAAAATGACAAATATCAAATAAGATCCATAGAAAAAAATATCACAGCAACATAGACATGACTGTACCATTGGGTTCATCTCACAAACATTCTGTTGATTGCACCATAATCATACCAAATTTACCATGGAACAGCTTAAAATTCTGTTTCTATTTTTAGCACGTCTCTTTTCTAAATAAATGAGGTAAAGATGCTGCACAGGAAAATAATGCAACAGCTGTTTCTGACCAGTGAAATCAAGACATCGTAGACAACTCTGGAAATGTGCTTGTGCATACTGTACACAAAATGCTGGCTTCATTACAAAACCCATCCCTTTTCTCATGGAAACTGTCTCATACTACGACAGCCATATGTTTTATTTTGTCACTACTAAACTGCGATGGTAGTTGGAATTTCCTTTCTGTGGCCAGATGTTTCCATTTGCTTTTTTCCAGTACAGAATGAAAAGCTGAAAACTTTTTTCTGAACAGAATTCCTCAACTTGTCTAAGATTCAAGAAGAGTTGAGGTGCTTCTTTATAATTTTGACCAAGACAGAGAAAAAAACTTGATTAATTAGTTTGAAATTAAGTCCAATTAAGTCAAAACAAGACCATCAAACAGCATTGAAATGAAACCTATGGATGATTATTTCAGACAATGACAGTGCCATTCCTCCAAGAGTTTTCAGTTCATTCTAGGAAATTTTTTTTCCAGAGAAAAATATTTTTATCGAAAATATTCTGGTCAGGTCTGACATGGCTCAAAGTGAAATGTCAAGGAATGGACGCACCCTGGGGTTGAAGTTTTGCATCTCACTCTCTTTGTGCTAATCCAGCTTAGCTCTCTGAACCACATAACAGCAGGCTGTGCTGTGCCTCAGTCTATGATGCTCGTTTTCTCTGACATTTCACGTTTCTGACTTGGGTGCCAGATGAGCTGATCGTTCCAGCACATGGCAAAGGCTGGAACTGGGCAGACATCTGTATTACCTCCAGTGAAGGGGTCTCCAATCAGACCAAAAGAGGAGACCCATGAGCTAATTAATCTTAAATTGCAAGAAATTTCCCTTAATATGTCCAGCCTAAGTATGCTTTCAGTTGCTACCACCTCTTTGTCCTGGACACTCCTCCCTCCTGTCAATCGTGGCACATTTTTGTTATCTTCATGTTATAATTGCATGGTGTAACCGCCGCTGCACAATTTGTGTGCACAGCGTGAAACAACCTATGGTCAAGTGGTCTTGCAACTGACATGAGATGCGATACATGAATTTTTTGAACCAGAGCATCAAGGCAGAGACAGTTGTGTGGCACCTAGATTTTTAACTGCACTTCAGCACCTATTTAATGATGGGAATGGAGCAACTAAATACGCTGTATACAAACCATTCCAGATGAGTATCAGTGCATTAGCACCAAGGAGCAGCATCACATTAACACAGTTGGTTTCCCAATAGTGTAAAACAACAGTACAAAAAAAAAAAAAAAAGAGTCCTCTAATAAAGATGCGTTGGTTCCCCTCTCCACAGCATAAGCTTCGTGTTATGTGGCCTGAGAAGACTTTGAAAGTATTTCCGCACTAGAGCTACAGCCCTAAACAGTGCAAAGATTAATCTAGACAACATTGATATTACAACTGAAAACATTATTAGCATTCAAGAAATGCCTGTTACTCAAGAATTCTATTTTAATAACAATAATCACAAGAATAAATAAATAACAATTTCTGGTTAAATCCTCAAGTGCTTCACAAATAAGTCCAAACATCTTAGCCCATATTTTCCTATTTCAAGTCAAAAGCCCAGACAAGCAAAGCAACTGGAGAGTGCAGAATGCAGGTTTTTAAGCTGCAGGTCAGTGCTCTGCCCTTTTCCTGCTCTGGAGGGCATTTTATGTAGTAACTGTAGCTATATCTCAAAGAAGCCTGAAATCATCTTATAGCCACACACTTCATCTGCGTTTAAGCCTTATGCTACTTGCATTCTCCATGCCTCTAGCAATTGCCACTGAGTTTTCCTGGAACATCTTGAATTGGACACACTGCTACAGAGATGCTAGAGACTTACATACGTGACAGCACTTCATACTGCTATTTCAGACAGTATTTCCATGGGAACTCAATACAAATACTTTGAGACCAAGTGCTTAGCATCCCTGAACCACGCAGAGCTGTCTATCCATTTCTGAAAATCTTTTCCGAAGACGATGGCCCCCCAAATGGCCGTGTCCCATCACGGAGGTGAACTGTGCACCCCAAGTGCACAAGCCAGCATTGGGCCAGCTGAGGAGCCACAGTCGTCCCAGCAATGGAGGGCTGCCCTCAGCTTCCAGACTGGCTGCATAGCTGTCCCCTGCCCCTTCAGCAAGACGTGGGTCATGGCACGTCATCACGCATGGCGGGTGCCAGGGCTTGCGCAAGCGGTGGTGGTGATTTCCAGGAGCAAGATGACTTCCCTGCCATGAGAACAGCTGCTACAAGGAGAGCTGCTGGCCCTGTTTATGTTAGCTGGCTGCTGCGAGCAGTCGAGCACAGTTCAAACCCATGAATGGGGAAAGGGCTGGATCGCTTGGTACCCCGAAGAAGCCCTCTTTGTGCCACAGTGTTGAGGCATGCAGCCGAGCTGCAGCAGAGCAGGGGTGCTGGACCCTTCTGGATCATGCCTGTGGCAGCACAATTTGAGAAAGGCATGGAGGAAAATGAAAGAACAAACCAGACCTACATATGAGAGAAGCCGTTCTACCTTGACTCATTAGTTTTTGTCTACAGAAGGTCTGTGATTTCCATTAAAAAACAACAGTTACTCATTCCTTGTACTGATACCATTCGACCCCAAATGCCCTTTCATTACTCATTCTAAAAACCAGTCCTAGGTGATTCATCAAGGGAGATTTTTCCCTTGAATCTCCAAGACTTTAGGTAGCTCCTGCAAAATCCAGAGGGCTCAGTGGTGAGACATCCCACTGGGAGCTTGGGGTTGAGAACTGAAGTACAGAGGAAGAACATTCAGTGGTGTGAAAAAAAAGGTTACTGGAATGAGCCAGAGGACAAGGGATGAGGGAGGAAAAGGAAAGAGAAGAATTTGGGAAGACAAGGCAAATGGTGTGACTCAAAAAACTGGTGGGAAGTTCAACGGAAAAATGAAATCGAGGAGTCTGCTAGCCTAGGCAGGGAGGCAGGAATAGCTTCATGATTCGAGCTCATTCTTCTCCTCCCATGAGGTGGGGAGGGCTGCTCTGCTAAGGGCTCAGGGGAACAGGTTAAAGGAAGCACAAGGGCATCTTTCATCCAGCATCTCCTCAAAATGAACGCACACAGACAATTTATTTCTATCAAGGTTGTTTGGCTGAAAGCTGTAGAAGTCACAATGATGTCCCTCCTGTGGTTTTCTACAGTTTCATCACCTTAAGATCATTGCCTTTTCTCAGCACACAAGATGATTTAGGATGTTTTTCCCCACTTGCTATACCTCACAAATTCAGATAACAGGTAAAGTTTCTGGGAATAATGTGGCAGCCTGCATGGTATTTCTGCAAATGGAAGAGTTTTATTACACATCACAGACAGATGCTAAAGCCTTCCACAATAATTCACCTTCCAGCAACTAACAAGGAGAGTTCAATCAATAATAACTACAAATAAATGGACATTAGTCCTTCAGCTGCAGCCAATGCTGTGCAACTTGTACAGGCAAAGAGACTAGAGCACAGGGTAAGATCATTTTGCAGATTTAGGAGAAGCCATGTTATTATTGCTTGATCCACCTGCGATAGCATAAAGGAGGGAGAGCAGGTGTGATTTGTGCCAATTCTCCCATTCAAAGTTGTTTAGTAAGTCTGACACAACAAATCCTTTCCAAGTACTTCAGACTGACACCCTGCACCAGCATTTCTCAGATTCTCCAGGTATTTCTGAAAGTCCTGGTCCACATTCTTCAAGTTGGTGTCATGAGACTTAGGAACAACAACAACAAAAAATTAAATTAAAAACAAAAAAAAGAAGGTGAAGGAAAAGAGGCTTCCCTGTACCTCTCCCTTTCCCACCTGCAGAGCTGGGTGTCCCATGGCCACCACACAGCTGAAAGGGAAGTTTATGTCCTTGGAAAGTGTCACAGAACCACAGAATGGTTTGGGTGGGAAGGGACCTTAAAGCCCACCCAGTGCCACCCCCTGCCGTGGGCAGGGACACCTCCCACTAGCCCAGGTTGCCCAAAGCCTCATCCAGCCTGGCCTTGAACCCCTCCAGGGATGGGGCATCCACAGCTTCTCTGGGCAACCTGGGCCACTGCCTCACCCCCCGCACAGGAAAACATTTCTTCCTAGAAATTTCTTTATGGCATGACATCTATATGTAAGTAACAATGACTGTAAATAAAAGTATAAAAACAAGCTGACGTTTAATCTGGGAAATGAAATGCCCTTACAGATAGGAGCTATATGACTAGGTGTAATTTTGTGATAAGGCACAGGCTGTGTAATTTAGTTGAGCAGCCGTTTCTCAGCATTTTCCCTATATAGTACCTATAACATCAACTACTGTCCTTTTGTTTTGCCATAGAAGAAAGATTGCAAGTGGGAAAAAAATGACAAGCTGATAGTGAAATTTGTTTTTCAAATAATTCTTTGATCCTGGTTTTAAAAAATACAACTTCTACTGCTTGATTTCTGTGTAGGTTAACTTATAACTTCTTCTAGCAACTATCGCTCAGAGTTCAGCTCTACAATTGTAATGATCATTGATTAGATCTAATCAGTCTTATCGTGTAGTCAAAAAGTCGTGATTGTGGCATAGTCACATCCTGTGTCAGGAGATAGTGATCCTTCTAAGAGCCACCACTGTACTTCAGTAACCCTATAATTTCATCCACCGGAAATCTCTGCTCCAATGCTCAGGGCAAATTGATTCTATGCTTTCCCAGAGGTCATTGACTCACTGGCTTTGCCCACACACCAGGACCGGGAGATGAGGGCTGTTGCATCACTCTTCCAGACTCATGGACATCCTGGAGCACATGAGGGCTCTATCTCCCCATTTGCGTGCCCACGCTTGCACACCCCTAAGCATTCAGAAGATGGTGTGGTCCCAGCTCTTGCTCTGGCTTGCAGTGTGGTCATGGGCTGGGAGCACACCCACAAACCAGGAATGGTGCGTCTAGGAGAAGGTTCCTCACCCCGCAGGAGAGATTCTGCCACGAGATCCTGGGGAAGAGATGAGGGATACAGCCCTATTGACAAGTTTCAGGAGTTGACTCATTACCTTCCTTGGCACTTGAGCAAGGCCCAATTAAGAAGCAGCAAACTTCTGACCTCAGAAAGCAGCCAGAAGCGTTAACCTCATGGAGACTCCTACCCATAGCCTGCATCTCGGGCTGGGCTGTTCCAACAAGTCTCCTTCCTCACCCACTCAGGATGTAATTCAACCTCGAAGCTGACAGAGCAATAACGCCTTTCAGTGAATTGCCTCATTAGCCACACCCCAACAGCCGCCGCTGGTGCGCACACTCTTCCACCATCCCAAACAGGCAGGCTTCAGAGGTGCAACTTCATCCTAATTACACCATTACTTTTACCAAAACCTGCTCTAGTATCGGAGGGTGCTTTATCTGAGAGCATGTGAGCCAGTTTCTGGGATGCAACAGACCCACTTTCCTACCTCAGGACTCCCTAACCCTAGATCCTGGTGGCTAACCAATTACTGACCTCCACTGGGTCCTTCTGCACAGATTGACCATAAGATTTGGCCATCGTGTCTTCCACAGATCCAGTCTTCTCAGAGTGTTCCCTTGTCCCACTGCCACATTTACCCACCAACCCAGATGCGTTCATCATTCCAACCTGTCTCCTGTCCACCTTAAGTACTCTCTCCTTGTGACAGGAACCTCACTGACCAGTTCATACCAGCACCGGGCTCATGTAGCCCCTCTACACAGGGACCTGGGGGTTAGGCAGTTCCCTTGAGTGGTCCCATCTTATTACTCACTTCGGTAGTCTGCAGTCAGGTTTGGTGCAGTTATTTTCTCCCTAGTCATTACTTGGGCAGTCAGCCCTCTTCTCGTGCCATGAGTGGTGGCAGTGTGTTGTCCCAGATGATATACTCTTCCTATCACGGAGGGAAATAATTCCCAGTTTCCCAAATGATTCCAATTATGAGTCTCAAATCAAAATCTTAAACCAAATTATGAATATCAAAGCAAAAAACTCAAAGCAATTGCATGAGAAGACATGTGTGCAAACACCTAACTGTCCTGATAAGAGACTTCCCTCCACGCAGAGGTCACCTCAAAAAACCAGGAGGGATTTCCCAGCTTCACTCCAGTCCAAATGGTGCATCTCAGGAATGCACCGCTTTTTCCCCTGGGGAAGCTACAGTTTTGTTCAATGTTTTTGGACATCATTCCAAGAAAAACAGGCTTAATCGGTCCAGGAAAAGCAGATCTCAGGAATTGTTCATGTGATACCTGCATTTCACAGGTGTTGAGAGGCACAGTCAGTTAATATTGACAGAGCCCTTCACAGCAAGAAGGCACATAAACATTCAAGATAAATGCTGCATAGAGCTAATCTGATTCTTCTTGTAATTCTATAAAACTCAGATGATTTTGGTCTTCTGTTCAGATTTTGCAAATGTTTATATCATCCCTGAAACATTAATCTGTTTGGCATTAAATACAGCAAAGCTTAAGTGAGCGAAGGCTTGAGTCAGCCCCTCCTTGTTCACGTTCGTGTCACTTGGCATTTGAAGCCATGACAACATATTTTGTGCAACATGAAAATAATATCCCTTCTCCCTTTGTGATTTCCTTTCCCTAGTCCCACCTCACCTCTCATCCTAGTATGAGGTTATGGTTTTCTGCCCTCACCATACGTAGCATTTGTCCACTGACAACAGAGGCTCCTGAGACCTTACACACCTCACGTAATGTCTCTTGCTTTGATTTGCATGTCACGTGTTCTGTTTTGAAAACCACCCTTATGAATCACAATGAACTTTATCATATACTCAGTCAACAGAGCAGCTTATACGTTGCAATTTCCAGGGACAAAAATCAAGGTCAGCCCTTTATGAACAGATGGAAAACAACCTTAATGCTGGCTGACAGCTAGTCTCAAATCATACACCAGGTCATATAGCCTAAATTTAAGGATAGTTTTGCAAAAGAGAAATATCATTCTTCACAGATCCATATACATATCTAGATACCTATCAAAATGCTGACCCTGAGACCTCGCTGTTCCCCCAGCAAGAGTTGAACATCTCCTGTATGCCTGGCAACACTCCCAGTGTTTATTAATCGCTCTTCAGCAAAAAGAGGGAGAGATAGAAAGCTTTGAAGCACAAAGAAATTTACTGTGCTTTGTTATACCTAACAACCTGGTGTTTCTCATCTTTACAAAGCAATATTTGAACACCACTGCCATGAAAGGTTTGCTTTCATTAACAAATAAGGATTTTTTTTTACAGGAGGAGAATCAATAAACAATAAGCAATTATCCCACTGCAAGGTAAACCATCTGAGCTCAAGTCTGGCTGATATTAGTACCCACATCTTTTCCAGTGTCGGAATAATAAACTGCAATTGCTTGTCTGCAATTCACATTCAACAAAAAAGTACCTGTGGAGGATTTGTAATCTCTGTGTCAATAGAAGTAAAATCCCTTTGTATTAATGAAAAGATCATAAGATCATGCAGTCCCACACAGAGCATCTAAGAGAGGGGGGCTGAAACATTAAGATCAGCCTAAAAAAATTCCGTGTACAATCTCTATGCCTTTTTCTGCCTGCTTCGTTTCTGAAATGTGTATTTTCTTCACAGATTTAGAAATGTAAAACTGGTTTTGGAGAACTTTCCCATGCTATTTCCACCAGGAACCATGAAATATCTCATGGTACATCATGTTTCTGGGAACCTTGGTTTGAAGATCAGTTCCTGAAGACACGCAGAGCCTTTAGCAAACTGACTGACTGGGCTCCGTTGAAGTGCATTTATTTCTTAATCCCTAATTTCATTCAAGGCAGGGAAAAAGTTTTGTGTGGGCAAGCAGGTTCTTCAGAATTGCAGCCAACAGAAAGGGCGTGTTGGAGGGAAGGGAAGAGCGATACAAAGGAGGAGTCTCCCACGCCAAGTGCACGAGGTGACTGCCAGCAACCCACTTGGGGATACGCTTCCACAACCCACCGGGGAAACCATAGACGTATTGCTCAAATGACCAGGTTTCTGCTTTCTGCTGAAATGCTCTGATCAGGAAATGTGTAATTAACACTGATCAAAAGAAGAAAGCAGAATGAGCATGGGTTCCTTCAGTGTGGGCACCCATCCTCTGCTATCATAAAGGTGTATCCACACCACTCTGCAGCTATAGCCGTGAGGCCAGGCACAGTAACTGCATCTATTTCCTCCCAACCGGACCAGGACAAGTCACCAGTATCAGGGAGCCACGATGGAGTCATTTTTGGAAGTGCCCCAGCACTGCCTGTCTGGCTGCTGCCTGCAGCTGGAGATCTACCACGAGGGCATTTCCTCAGGCATGTCCCAAAGCTCCAACACACAGAAATTCTGAGTATTTAGTTCCCACAGAGGACTCCTCTTCTATAAACACATCTAGGATGTGCTCTAACCCATGTAAACTTTCAGCATCCACAATGTCCTACAGAAAGGAATTCTACAGCTGGAATAGGAAGGTGGGCATGTTGGTTTTTTTGGACCTCTCTCTTTGTGGTTTAGATTTTCAGAACCTAGTAGACCTATCCTAGCATTCATTTAATTGATCCAGGCGATGGTGGCCATAAAGACCTGGCAGTGAAGGTTGATCATACAATTTGTGTGCATGTTCCTGTGATGTTGACAGAACCCAACATGAATCAAACTGTAGAAGATCACACCAGTAATATCACCTGTAAAATTCTGGTCTGTGGAAGATTGGACATCCTGCACAGAACCAGAGAGAGAAAGACCTCACTTGGGTTTCATCTTGTACAGTTAATAATTACTTTCTCTCCAACCAAACAAGTGCTTTCTCATCATGATGCTTGCTAACAACTTTTATACAGCGACAGGCCACAGGTCAATGCATCTCAAAACTCACAGGAGGTCCACTGCTTCTCTTGGGCAAGCTGCTGGTTTTGGTAGACTCCTTCCATCCTTCTGGTACCGAAATACACACAGGTGGCTTTCCCCTCACCTCCACCAGCCACACAAAGAAGTGATGCAGTCCCTGAGCCCTCGTGAGCCCATCCCACCTGCCAGGGGAGCTCCCAGTGCCTCTCCCATGGGGACCCGAGGTGGCCAAGCTGTGCCAAAGGCAAGTCCTACCTCCAAGGTCCGTGCTAAGGAGTCACGGTCCCATCATATGTCTAATGTAAGGCTCTGACTGCTTCTCTCACACACATCCTAGGACAGTGGGGTCTGGCTCACCGGCTGGGACAGAGAGCTCTGATTTCAGTGTGAGTGAAGGGTACTAGCCCTGGGTTTGTGTATTTACCTGCCGGGAAACGGTCTGTAAAGACTCTGCCAAAGCAAGCCACAAAGCTATTAGAGAGTGGCATGAAGGGCAAAATATTTGATAACACAAGTGTGGCAGGAGGTGAGTAAATGAAGAATAAATATATCCCACTGTTCATTTCAAAAGAAAAACAGGGTCAAATCAGCACCGGGAAATTCTCAGCACATGGAGAGACATTAATTACTCTCCGATGGAAAAGCTAAAGTTTGCTGTCCTACTGCATGCACAGAAGGACACAGAAATCCTCAGGCCAATTTGTGCTGACTTCTCTTTCTTGTCTCTGCCCTTGGCCAGGGCCTGATGCCTGGGATGAGGCTAAGTGTGACCATACTGACTCATGCAATGGGATACAAGATCCCAAGGAGAGTGATCCTTCCTTTTCATCCCTGATAATGATCTGTCCCCCAAAGCATAAGGTCTAGGAGTCTGGATTTAATTATCTCCACCCTTACCCAGCTAGAGGGCTCTGTCTTTTGCAGAGTTATTCCCTTGATGGCTCCACAGCCACCTCTCTGTTTGCTGTACCCCTGAGCGAAGTCTGTTGTCAGAACCTTTTCCTTTGTAAATAGGCTTCTCAGCGCTGGAGAAAGGCTGCAGCTAAATCAGAAATACAGTGGAAAAGGTTTGGATCTGTCGCAAATCATCCATCATAAACTTCTTTAGAGCACACCTAGAAGAGACCTTCCTCAATTCCTGCTTCATCATGCAAACAACTCTTCCTTGTTGAGCTTTGTCTGAAAGCATCTTAATTTTTCTGTCCCGTGAGCGTGTTCCCGCACGCTTTGGCACTGCCCCTGTGGTATGGGGGAGCAGGAGCAGGGCCAGCGGTGGAAATGGCACCTTGGCTCTGCTCTGGCACGTAGCCACGCCGCTCGGCACACCAGGAACATCCTGCCCGGCATTTCAGCCATGCCTGGAGGTGTTTGGACAGATTGGGTGTCTGTGCGAGCGCCAGGCCTTCTCTGAGGAAACACGGGGCAACCCTACAGGGAAAGAAGAGAACTCTGACCCCCAGGTCCTTACGGCATGCACTTCATGTGTTGGTAGCAGCCTAGAACTTGAAGACCTGTCTTAAAATAAGAACCCCTCGAAAGCATGTCCTGGGAGAAAGCCTCAAGGGTTTGATGGCCATGACCTTGAGCTGACACCATGTCACCACTGTTTTGCTCAGGGAAATCTGGAGTCTGGAGCAAGTGAGCTGCAATATCCCCTGATTCCATTGCTCACACTTAGTTTCTGGGCTGCATTGTTTCCACAGAAGGCAATAGGAAAGGGAAAGCTGTGACATATGAAAGGGAGGTAATGAACAAGTCATTCTTCCCCCAATCCATGACGTATAATCCTTTCTACCAAATAACAAGGAACTGCACTGTATAATCAGATTTTCTTTATTTGTTTGCATTTGACACATAGAAACGTGCATCACTGATGCTGTTTCATGTATCCTCAGCAACCTCTCGGTGTTCAGACAACAATAGCTAGCTGTGGTTTGCTTCTGATAAACTAACAGGCACGTAGAGCAGGGAGGCTGGTGCAGAGCAGAGTCAAGAGCTTTGTTTCATTGGATCGTTTGCTAGGGACTGTCAAGAGCAAGGAGAAAAACAAAGCCCTGGATCATGAAGGGAATAGTTTACAGAGACAGCTCCCTTGTATGCACTGAAACGGATGAGAAAATGTCCAGACAACCTGTCCCTGACAACACAAATGCATTCTTGCAAAACTTGAACAAGACACCACTTCAGCAACAGAGAGGAATGAGCAGTTGCAACTGTAAATACATCTTGTACTCAGTCCAGGAGAAAAACCTTCTACATCTGACCTGATTGTATTATTTTCTGATGATACTGTCTGTTCCCTAAATGTCCTCATGAATGAGGAGCAGGGCTCAGACATTGTGCCCATGCACAGCCGTGTTGTGTGAATCTCACCTGAACAGCAGTGGGGAAGTCCATCCTCAACTGATGTGCACTGGTTTCACTCCCTGATTTTGGTTTGTCTGTACCAATGTGGTCAGAACCAGAGCATCTGCCCCACAGTATCTTTTTGAAAACCTAGCCTGCAATTTGGCTAAGAATATTTTTCTCAGCTCTTTAATCAATTGCGTCTGGGAATTGCAAAGGTAAATGGGAAATGAGCTTTTTGGTTGACAGAACAATGTTTTCCACTGTTTTGTATCATGAGCCTTCCTCCTTATCTCTATTTTCTCATCCTGGGAAATTCACTGGAAGAAAGAGTATGAGGTAAAGCAGAGAGTGTTATGCCTACGAAGGAGTGAAGACAGTGAAAGGGTTTCAGATGACCAGAAATTAATTTCCAAGTCAATAAATCATGCTGTGTTGCTGAGCTACAACAACTCCTAAGGAATTGCTGGAAGAAAAATACCTTGGGTACCTAGATGAGAACTAGGGAGCCCTGCACCCAACCTCTTCTGGCTTGAAGAGAGATTTGAAGACACAGGTTCTCTTAGTCTCTTGAAGACTAAAGTAGAGACTAAGGCGCTCTTCCCTTGTCGAGTTGGTTCTTCCCTGTGTCATACCACAATCTTATCCCCCATTCATCAGAAAGCCACCCATGTTACTCCCTCCTGGGCTCCAGCCTTGGGCAAACCAAGTAGTCTCCCTGGTGAGAAATCTATCCACAGAACAGAGGATGAGTTCTCCCACGGTCTACGTCCCACAGGGACCATGCTGGAGTTTGGTCTCTTTGCTCAATATATTGTGTCAAAGCTATTCTAGGAGACCCTGTGCCTTTACACTCCCCTTATGCCTTCCCACTTTGCCCCAGAGCACTCAGTATGTGTCTGGTACAGCACAAAGCATCCTGTGTATTATTTGCCTTTCTTTCCTTGAAGTGAAGGCAGAAGGGTGAAGGAGGCTACCTGGGCAGCAGAAGATACCAAAGCTCTCATCTATCTGTGTGCCACCTGGGGTCTTGCTGCTGGGAAAATTCTCCTGGCAGCAGCAGTAGAAAGTGAAGCAGCTCAGAATGGAAACAAACGTGGTGCCCAGTGAAGCCACTTTAAATTCAAGAAATTTCAGGTTGTCTACATCATGCTGACGAGCACCGTTGTTTACGACAGCATACGTAAGAGCATAGACAAGGATTTGCCCTGAAAGGCTCTCCCAGCATCCCTGGCATGGCACGGCTCCCGCCCCACAACCCCTGCCTCCTCCGCAGCTGTGGGCTGGGACTGAGGACACGGGAGCAACCTCCCCTCGGGCCATGGCATTCCCACAGCTTCTGACACCACGGGATTACCACCCAGCTGATCGTCTCACTTTACGTGTGTGGGAGGGAATCGTGCTTACGGGACATGCACCGTGTGGCAGGAGAATTTCAGCAGCAGAGAGGTTGAAGGTCACGGCAAGGACACAGCGGCGGGAGGTGGGGAACCATCCTGCACCGTCCCACTCCTTCCCGTCACATATCATCCCATGGCAAGGGACACTTAGAGGAGCTGGTCCCCATCTCCTGTCTGTGACAAACCCAGTCTAACTGGGTAACATTTCCACATAGCGACCAGCTGCATCCTACTTCTGCTTATGGGTGTGCAGGAGTTGGGTAAGAGTAATGATGGACTCGAAAAGCCCCTCCTGACACACAGCCATACCTGACCATGCCTATGGCAAAACCCTCCCACAGCCCTTGTGCCTGAGGGAGGACACGGTTCCTCTTCCAAGGCAGCGCTGGTCATGCTAAGATGAGCCCCCCACCCCTCTGCCTTCCTCCAGCCCTCCTGTTCTCAGCAGTCACAACCAGCAGCACGTGGATTTATTGGATGGCCACGGGTTGACCATGGTGTCGTAGAAATTTCCACGCCACTAGTGCTCCCTACTTGCACTGTTCCCCTTGCCTGGGCCGTGGGCTGGCAGAAGCAGGCATTGCCCGTCTGTCCTTGCGCAGCCCCGATGCTCAGCTGCAGTGAGCCCAATGCTGGAGGGCACAGGACAGCCACAGCAAGCACAACGGGGGACGGCCACCGAGGGTGCGCCCACAGCCAACAGCCACAGCATCGAGGCAGCAGCAAGAGGGAAGGATGAACTGCCAGCCTGGGAAGTCATGACCAGTGCTGACCAGCTACATACTGCATCTCTGCACACATGATGTCTCTGGTCGGAGGCTCCAGATGACCCAGCAAAACACCGAGCAGGAAGGATGTGACAAGATCTAGAGGAGCAAATACCACGCGCTGATTCCCCCTCTCCTCCCAGCTGAAGGATGCTCTGGGCTTTGTCTTTCTAAGGGGAATCTCACAAGATTCATCTGGAAATGGTGCCGATAAAACATGAACTATTCTGAACACAGTGAACAAAAAGCACTTCGAAAACTCTTAGGAAATGTGTGAGATGGTCTTTGAATGCTCAATTTCTTTTTCTCTGTACTCACTGCAAGCTTAAAAACTAAAACCATAGCCATTACCTGATGTAGGCAAGGAATGAATAAAGATCCAACATCTTCCATGTTAAAGTCAGAAATACTTGGTATACCATCCTTGTGCCTAGTACTTTATCCTCACTATATATATGACTCAGCTTACTTGTCCTCGGACAAAATTCCCGCATACATATCATGCACAAGCATGCAGAAAGAACACAAAGCACTACAGAAAGAAGAGAAAACTCAGCAGCAGAGAGGTGGCATGCCCCAGTGACAAGGAGTTTCTTTGGATGCCTAATTCGTTTCACGCTTTTTCTTCTCTTTAAAAACATCACTATGTCCCATATATTTAACTCCACAGTAAAATATCTCCCTTCTTTAAACTTGTTAAACTGCAGAGGTGAGCTGGATTGTAACTCCTGCAGATTGCTCTGATCAGTAGAAACTAGTCAAGGATCACAGGCTGGGACACGCCTGACGTGAGCAGGAGAATTTACCCGACAGCCAGGGCTGGGAGCTCAGCTGGGGGCAAGTGGGGAGCACCATGACCGATGGCCAAGCAGGACTGCCCCTGCCTGCAACCCTGCCTTCACGGACCCAGCTCCAGCGATGGATGAGACCATTTTGGCCACCAAAGGTCACCGGTCCCTGTCCTATAGAATGACCTGGGCTCATCCTCCTGCTCTGGCTGAGCTGCCTTGGGCAAGTCATCTCCTGGCAAATAAAAGGCACACTGTGTGCCAGGTGTACTTGTGCTCTGGAGAGGAAAAAGAAATTTTTCCTTCCTTTTTTTTAGGATTTTTAAGAGCAAATTCTCAGGTTGGCTTCATGAGCCAGGAGCAGAGGATGAACCTGATCCCGTCTCATCTCAAGAGCCCAGCCCTCGCTCTCCCAGGCTCTGGCTACTCACCCGCTTCCAGCCAAAAGTTTGCAGGTCACGCACCACTGCAAGAAGCCTCAGGGCAATAAAAACTCTTACGAGCTGTTTTAACTCAGAACTGACTCCACTGGAACTCCTTGTAAAATGAAAAAAAAATAAACTGCAGAGGGTTTGCTGGTTTACAGATTGGGGATATCTGTGGCTGGCTGCTTGTAAGCCACGTGCCTTGAATAGACATTAAGCATTTTGTGTCAGTCACAGTGAAGAGAAAATTAACTTTGACACTCATGTCCAAAATATTAGTATTAGGTTTTTAGTACTCTGCCCTAGAATAAGCAACTGAGACCCCAGGAAAAAAAAAAAAAAAAAAAAAAATCACATGTCTATACAGCACTTCCAGAGAAATACAAGTTTTCTTTCTACTGATCCTAGCAACACCTTCCTGGCCATTCTGCTTTTTAAATTTATGATAAATGGAGCCACACCTGCCCTGAAATCAGTTCTAGGTGCTATAAAAACAGATAATAGTCCTTGTTCTCAAGGTTTTACAACCTAAATAAAAACAAACAATGAATTAAAGAAGAAACAAAGTCAATCACTAGCCTAAGGTCACAAAGGGGTTATGTGGCTTGGCTCGGATTAGAGCACATGTCCTTCGGTGCTTTACCAGCCTTCTTGACCCGTTACCTTAAACCATAAGGGGTTACTCTATTTTTTGCTTTCCCTGTCACAATTCTCTCTCCCTGGCCCATTCCCTGGCCACTCTGCTGTCAAGGATCCCCATCCTGCTGCTGACAGCCTCAGCCATCCTCACTAACTAAATTACACATTCTGCTCAGAGCAGGACTTTTAGTTTTCCAGTGTATCAAGAGCTGCACTGGACTATTGCAATAGGAGGATTTCTAGCAGGGTTTTCGAAGTGCAAATGATAAGAGCTGGCTGGATTTTTATTGAGGGGGGAGGAGGGGGTTGCAGACAGACTGGGATGTGAGAAATTTTTTTTCTTTGATATTATTTTGTAATAACACATATCTGAAATAGTTTTTCACGGGGAGGCGGGGAAAACCAAAACCTTGTTGCTCTCTCTCACTGAAAAACAAGTTTCCACCCTGTTTCTCTACGCAGGGAAAAAAGGAGAAGTTTCTGCGCATCAGTGTGTGTACGCGTATAAATCAAAGAAAGTTTCAGTTTTAATGAAAACTGTGTTTTCCCAGGAAAAAAAATTTCCAATTTCAACAATCTGGATAAGTCTACATGGCAACATCACTGATGGCTCCTGCCAAGCCCTTCCTAAACCCTGTCAGGACCAGCGATGGAGGGTGGGCTGCTGCTGTCTGCGCAGGGAACGAGCACCCAAATAGCCTTCCTGGGAGAGGGGACCCCCTTCCAGCTGGACATGGGTTGCCATCTGAGCTTGTTTCTCTGAAATCAGTTGCTGAGCAACCCCTGATGTTGCCCATACACAGTAGCAGGCCCTTTTGATCAGACATAGAGACTATCAATGAAGTAAGATGACATAAAATTTTTGTTAAGTGCAATAAAGTCACAGCTTTGCCAAGTGATGATAACAGGCACCTGTGCAAGCAAAATTAAAATGAATTCAGAGAAGATGAACCCCACAGCAGTAAAACACCCAATTTTAGGCCTGATCCTGGACTTTTTGGTGCAAAAGGTACATTTATCAACCTTCAGCCCACTGCAAATTCTGCTAAAATGTACGAATGAAGCAATATTTCAGAGAATCAGATCCCTTCTTGGGGTCACTTGTGATACCCTCGCCCTGTCTAAAAGACTTTTCCCTTTTCTCCCGGGGCTGCGCTGGAACTGCCGGGCTGCAGGACGCTGCGCCACCCGCTCCCTCTCGCTCTCCCCCTGCTTCTCACTTTCACTCCCATTGGTTTCATGTTCCCTTTGCCATGCGGAAAAGCTTGTGAGCACATCCAGCCCAGCAGCAGGGTTTATCCTGGTTCCACCCACTGGGACTTTCCTAGCTTCCTTCTGCAACAGTGA